>NW_024383443.1:0-17599 GCF_016835505.1 Polypterus senegalus
TTGGTTCAGTTTTGTCTGTTGTAAATGCACTTTATAAATAAAGTTTGCCTTGCCCTGCCTTATAAAACATTATTTTAATACATAACTCTAAGAAGTGCAGATCTAAGGCAATGGTTTGCAAAGATGAAGTTGGTTTGCAACATTTATTACAGAAATTGGGAGTGGTCTCCCCTAAAGTTTCTCGTATACTCAGATATGGGGATGGATAATTGAAGAGTAAACTGCAAGACAATGATTATATTTTTATATTATGTACATTAAAGAACCATCAACAACAAATCAAATCAAATTAATAATATATTGAACTATTATTATAAAAGTAAAGTTGAATAAATCAGACTCTGCGGCTGCATGAATAAAAAAGTACCACTTCTGGTTAGCAGAAATAGCTCAAAAGTTAATAGAAATATACGTTTTGTACCTAATATTTGTATGCAAAATTTGGTTGACTTGAGTGGAAGCGTACTCAAGTTATCGTGTTTACATACACACAGACACACATGGACAGGCATAATTAAAAAAAATGGTATTTTCGGACTCAAAAAGGTCTAAAACATTGAGATTCATTGAAATCTCCAAATCAGATTTTTGGACGATTACAATACTTTCCCTATGCTTCATATATGAGAAAGTAAAAAAGTTAAACAATGTATAAAATATAGAACTAGAATTGTAGGTCATAACAGAACAACGAGGGACATGTATGTTTATATTTCATTTTCTCACAAAAATAGTCAAATTTGTTTTCCTCTCACTTTCTCTAAAAACAGATCCAAGTCTTCCATATGTGAAAAAAGGAAGGTGAAAGACCTAAATACAAATTCCCTCTCCTCTTCTTCTGGAAATTCAGATAGCAAACCAGATTTCTGAAGGGCCTCAATGTCATCTTTCTCCATCAACAGTAACAAAGGGAGTGAAACATGCCCCCTAAACACAGATATATTCTCAGCACACCATTTCTCTGTCTCTAGGATGCTGAAGGATTCTGTGTTGCTGTAATACTGTTTATGAAAAAAAACGAAAATTCTTTAAATGGTCATCAAACAGTTTGTAATCCTGAGTTGCCCCCAAAGCTTGCATATTGCAGTCTGTTCAGTTAGCCAATAAAGACGCGTCATTTTGCTTGACTTCATTAAATCCATAATGGCTAACATGGTACATCACCCTATACTACAATGGTCATCATAAGATTTTCTAACCTTTTTCTCCAGATTTACAAGGAATGTAAAAAAAGGAAAGTGAATAAATCATGTATAATATACTCTTAATTTATTATATTAGGGGGCTTTGCCTGCTGCTCGCTTTGCTCGCCAATCCCCGGGCCTGTGCTATGCGCTAGACTCTTTGCAGTTCTGCCACTCCCATATGGGGATGCAGTTGTACAATTTAAACAGATTTTTTATTGTCAGGGGAATTTTTACATATGCATAACAGAACTATTTTACATTACAGTGAGTAATTAATCATATTAAAAAAGAGTAAAACATAATAATTTGAAAGTAAATTATGTTTCATGTTGCGTTAGAGCAGAGGTGCCCAATGCGTCGATCACGATCGACCGGTAGATCGCAAAGGTAGTGCAGGTAGATTGCGTTGCATTAAAAAAAAATTATTTAAATGTTAGTCTATCATATATCCTCCCTATGGTATTTGCCACTTGATTGACATACAGGGTGGCCAGTCTGAGATCTCTTTTCTTCTAACACGCTGATCATCCCGCACGCACGATCAAACACGCGAGCTACTGTAAAACTCCGGCTGTGCTTAACCTTCCAATTTATATCGACTAAAGAAAGGATTTTAAAAAAAATTGCTTGGGGAGGGTATGGGCTGGATGTGGAATTGGAAGAGGATTTTTTTCACACAATGTCACAATCGAAGTGCATTTGTCTGATCTGTCAGTCTATCATTACTATTCCAAAGAAGGAAAATGTGGAAAGGCATTTTCGAACTGTTCATAAAAACTACGAAACTGACGTCCTTCCAAAAAGCGATCTGAGAAAGAGAAAGGAGAGGGAACTAAAATCGCAGTTAATCGGACAGCCGTCATGTTTCACTTGGCTGAATTCAAAAGCTCATTGACTGCATTAAGCTCTACTTATTTATGTGAGTCGGCCTTTTCCCACATGACGATTATTAAATCAAAACTCTGTAGTGACCATAAATGTATTGAATTGTTATTGTGCCATAAAGGCTATTCACGTTGGTCTCGTCCGATGCGAGAGATGGACGTCTGAAGTGGAGCTCCGCTAGCAGTGGTGCTATTTTTCATATTATTTGCTTATTATTCTGAGATATCCTGTATTTATTCAACCCGAGAGGGACCGCTACAGTATATGTAAACACATATAAACATGGCCAACAAGAAGGGGTCGAAAGAATCGAAGACTAAAGCTACATCCAAGCTGCGATCAGCAAGCCCTAGTTCGAGATACGGCCTCTCAGAGACAGACCTGGATCAGATGGGCGAAAGTACAGACTCCTCGGGACCACGGTCCGCTACATCGTCGCCGGCTGAGAGCGAAAAGGGGAGCGAAGGTGCGATCGTGAGTGCAGATGTGGATAGCTCGCCGATTGGAGAGGATTACCTGAAACTGGAAAAGGCCGGGAGGTCCGCGGCTTCAGTTACGCAATTACGCGGGACTGGAGCAGCGGGGACACCGGCTTCAGCAGAGTCTGCTGCTTCATCTACGGTACAAGAAGGCACATTTGAGCTATCTGAACTGAAAGTGTTGCTCGCTGAGCTCACGCAAGATATAAAGCGAGAAGGCTAATGAGAAAGCAACGGCAAAGGCACTTGAGAGACTGAAACAGGAATTAAAACAGGAGATGAAACAGGCCAATGAATGTCTGCGACAGGAAATCCAACAGGCAAATGAAAGGCTGCGACAGGAATTCCAACAGGCAAATGAAAGGCTGCGTCAAGAGGTACAACTTGAACTTCGACAGGTGCTGGGTAAAATTGAAGAGCGCATTGAGAAAAACTCGGCTAAACTGAGCACGCTTGCTGATCGATTGGAGCATCTTAGTGAGACATTCACGAATCGGATCGAAATAGCGAACATCTAGCTGCCAGTGCCGAGGAAAGAGCAGTAAATGTCAGTTGAATGTAAAAACTCGGAGAAAAACTTGGAGACAGACTGGCTGCTTTAGAAGATGGGAATAGAAGGTATAATGTCAGAATTGAAGGCCTGCGGAGAATCGAAAGTTTAAACCCGTGAAATTCGCAACTGAACTTTTTCTAAAATAATCGGGGCGACTTTAAAGCAGAATCTGAGATAGCAGCGGCTTACAGCGTCTGATCAAACACCGTCAGACCCGACCAAGATCTTTTATAGTTCGTTTTGAGCGATTATCATTTAAGTTAGAGGTGATGGAACTCCTCAGGAAAAAAGGAAGATATTATATATGAAGATTGCCACATTCGCGTCTTCCCTGACTTCTCTCCAGCAACAGCTATCAAGCGCGCCTTCTATAATATTAAACAGCGCTACGGCAAGCCAATGTCAAATCGGCCTCCTGTATCCGGCAAAACTGAAAGTGGAATGGCAGGGTCATTTCTATGTTTTCGCTAGCAAGGAGGAGGCAGAAAATGAGTTAAGAAAGCTGATCCCGGGACTATTCTGATACATAATTGTGAGTCATGGCGGTAAATGATAAAGCTAGGATTAATAATCTACTGTCTGATCTATTTGTTTTAAAATACGGGTTTTTATCAGCATATATTCTCATATTCTTATATTATTATTACTTACTTATTACTTATCATTACTTAGTATTACTAGGGCTAAATGTTTATGTTTTATTGTGCTTAATTACGTTTTCCTCCTCTTTTTTCTTTTCTAATTATTTCATGTGTACCCTAAATGAGACTGTTCAATATCATACCCTTGGTTTGCTGTTATTGCTATTACTGCATTAAGACTTGTTATGCTTGTTTTGGACACATCTTTAACACCATCACCTGGGTTTATTATCTGGGGATATCATCTTAATGCACTAAAATTGATGAAGATTATATATATATATATATATATATATATATATATATATATATATATATATATATATATATATATATATATATATATATATATATATATTAAGTGCAAAATTCTTTTCTTTTTTTTTTCTTTTTCCTCTTTTAAAGACTATATTGGTAACAGATATCTCTATCTTTTAACCTTAAAGCGCCACTGCATGGGGGCTTGATGTGCTTTGGACGTGCTCTGTCTCTGGGTATGTCAGAGGACTGGGACTGCATGAAGTGGGTTTTAGCCTCACCTGGGGAGGCAAAAAGGGAGGGTGGGGGTTAAGGGGAAGAGAAAGAGAGCAGGCTTGATCTATATCTAATCTATCATCTCAATCTTTATAATTATAACTATCAACGTAATAATAAGCTGCATGGCAACAACTCTTGGGGGAATAGGAAATTAAGACCTAAACTATTTCACTTCCAGTTAAGACTATAATATGACACCAAAAACTCAGAATCAGTGTCTCCATGATGGGACAGTTAACTTCGTAAGCTGGAATGTTAAAGGCCTGAATCACGAATTAAAGAGAAAGAAAGTACTTTCTCACCTAACAGGTCTAAATGCTAAAATAGTATTTTTACAGGAAACCCACTTACTAAGTAAGGATCAGTTCCGGCTGCAAAAGACTGGACTGGCCAAATGTTCCATTCTAGTTTTACAAAGAAAACTAGAGGGGTGGGAATTCTCATACATAGAACAGTACCATTTGTAGCATCAGATGTAGTATTGGATCCTGAAGGGAGATATGTGATGGTCATGGGAGACTTATCTAACTGTAAAATGATTTTGATAAATGTTTATGCACCTAATGTTGATGATAAGGAATTTATACAAAATTTATTTGCATCCATTCCCAATCTGAACACTCATAAACTTATAATGGCTGGGGACTTTAATTGTGTTCTAAATCCACTTTTAGATAAGACTTCCTCCACAGGGGGAACGGCAACTAACACCGCAAAGATAATTACAAAGTTTATAACTGATCACAACTTATCAGATCCCTGGAGGTTTTTAAACCCAAATTCAAGAACATATTCTTTCTACTCACCAGTACATCATTGCTACTCAAGGATTGATTACTTCTTTATAGATAATAACTTCTTGCCTAAGATTAAATCTTGTAAATACGATGCTATTGTTATTTCAGACCATGCTCCGATGATCTTGGAGCTGAAATTACTAAGCCCCATACACTCACCCGCAGATGGCGTCTCAATCCGCTTCTATTAGCTGACGAGAATTGTACTGAATTTATATCCAAACAAATTGAATTCTTTCTAGAGACAAATACATCCCCTGAGATCTCTGCAGGAATACTCTGGGAAACTCTTAAGGCCTTCTTAAGAGGACAGATTATCTCATATCTTTCCCACAGAAATAAATCCGAAGCGAAGAAAGTAGCAGAGATAAAAGCGAAATTACTAAAATAGATGAAGAACATGCCAGACTACCAAGCGAGACTCTACATAAGAGGAGGCAGGCTCTACATTCAGAATTAAACCTCTTGACAACTAAAGAAACCGAACAACTAATTTACAAATCCAGACATCATTATTATGAACATGGAGAAAGCTAATAAGCTTTTAGCGCAACAAATTCACAAGCAAGATATGCATAGCGCAATCTCGTAATTACTAACACGAATGGAGATAAAATCATCGAACACAAAAATATAATGTACACTTTTAGAGACTACTATAAATCCCTATATACTACTGAGTTTAAAGAAGACAATATACAATCTAATGCATTTCTGGATAAATTACAGATACCACAAATTGACGCTATTAGTGTGGAGGAGCTCGATAAACCTCTGTCATTATCAGAATTACTGGATGCTATAAAGTCACTCCAAGGTGGAAAAGCAGCAGGCCCTGATGGCTACCCTGCAGAGTTTTACAAGAAATTCTCCGCTCAGCTAGCTCCCTCCTATTAGCAACATTTACAGAAGCCAGAGATAACCAATCTCTTCCACAAACCTTTCGCCAAGCACTAATCACTGTCTTTCCAAAACAAAATAAGGACTTATTACAATGTGCATCATACAGACCAATTTCACTTCTGAATAACGACGTTAAAATACTCTCTAAAATCATAGCTAGAAGGATGGAGAAAGTGCTCCCCTCAGTAATATCACAAGACCAAACTGGATTTATTAGGGGCCGACACTTATCTTCAAATCTTGACGCCTGTTTAATGTAATATACTCACCAACTAAATCAAACACCCCAGAAATATTATTATCATTGGATGCAGAAAAAGCATTCGACATGATTGAATGGAAATAACTTTTACTATTTTGGAGAAGTTTGGGTTTGGCCCAACATTTGTGCATGGATTAAATTACTGTATACTAACCCAGAAGCTTCAGTTTGCATCAATAACATTTGCTCAGACTACTTTAAACTAGAGCGTGGCACAAGACAAGGATGCCCTTTGTCACCACTGCTGTTTGCAATTGCCATTGAACCACTGGCAATACATTGTCGAAATACTGATCAGATAAAGGGGATTAGCAGAGAAGGACTGGAACAGAAAATCTCATTATATGCAGATGACATGGTACTGTATATATCGGACCCAGAAAATTCTGTGCCTGCAGTCTTAGCAGCACTCACAGAATTTCAAAAGCTCTCTGGTCTCAGAATTAATCTGAATAAAAGTGTACTCTTTCCGGTGAATTCGCAAGCATATAATATTAGATTAGACACCCTTCCTTTTATCATTGCAGAACAGTTTAAATACCTCGGGGTAAACATCACAAGTAAACATAAAGCTCTTTATCAACAAAATTTCGTCGTCTGTATGGAAAAAATTAAACAAGACTTGCATAGATGGTCAACCCTTCATCTCACACTAGCTGGAAGAATTAACACTGTTAAGATGAATATTCTTCCTAAGCTCCTTTTTATTTCAAAACATACCAATATACATTAATAAATCGTTCTTTAAGCAATTAGATTCAACAATAACCTCATTTATTTGGAATTCTAAACATCCACGCATCAAAAGAGCGACCCTACAAAGACAAAAGGCAGAAGGTGGCATGGCTCTACCTAACTTCCAGTTTTATTACTGGGCAAATATACAGTCGATAAGAACCTGGACACAAATAGAAGAACATACACAGGCATGGACCGCAATAGAAGTAAAATCCTGCAGTACTTCTTTGTATTCCTTGCTTTGTGCTCCAATAAACACACGTTATCGGCAATACACTAATAACCCAATTGTGCTCCACTCACTTAGAATCTGGAACCAATGTAGAAAGCATTTTAAGACGGAGAAGCTTCTTTCTGTGGCACCCTGCAAAAGAACCACCTCTTTCAACCCTCACAAACATATGCAGTTTTTAATATCTGGAAAAAATTTGGAATTAACTTGCTTAGAGATCTTTATATAGACAACGTCTTTGCATCCTATGAACAATTACATTCCAAATTTAACATTCCAGCTACAAATTTCTTTCACTATCTTCAAATCAGGAACTTTGTTAAACAGAACCTTCCAGATTTTCCTCATCTTGCACCCTCATCCACGCTGGAAAAATTATTGCTCAATTTCAAGGAGTTAGACTCCATCTCTACAATATATAAAATCCTTTTACAATCCCTTCCTTTCAAAGATCCAAGAGGACACTGGGAAAATGACCTCTCAATTAATATATCAGAAAAGGAGTGGAAAGTAGCAATGCAGAGAATTCACTCAAGCTCCATATGCGCAAAGCATACAATTATACAACTCAAAATTATATATCGAGCACATCTGTCTCGACTAAAACTCTCCAAAATGTTTCCAGGGCATGATCCAACCTGCGAACGTTGCAACCAAGCCCCAGCCTCACTAGGTCACATGTTCTGGGCCTGCTCCAAATTAACATTATTCTGGACAAAAATTTTTAATTACCTCTCAGACAGTCTTGGACTCACAATCCCTCCTAACCCATTAACAGCTGTGTTTGGGGTTCTTCCAGAGGGTCTTAAAGTGGAGAAAGACAAACAAATTGTGATTGCATTCACTACACTGTTGGCACGCAGACTTATTCTGATAAACTGGAAGAACCCAAACTCTCCTCTTTTAAGTCAGTGGGAAACTGATGTGTTATATTATTTAAAATTGGAAAAAATCAAATACTCAGTTAGAGGATCTGTGCAGACTTTTTCAAAACATGGCAGGATCTAATCAGTAATATTTTGAAATGATTTTATAAAGCACAGAGAATTTGTTGATTTAGGTATTTTTAAAAGCCTTAAATTTTACACCGTTTGGCTTGCTCTCTCTCTCAAGGGTGGGGATCGATCTGTTCTTAGCATAATTCTTTTTTTTTGTAAAAACTTGATTGCTATGTATTGATTGTAATAAAATTAATAAAAAAAAAAAAAAAAAAAAGGTTATTCAGTTATGTAAGGTACGACAACATACATTTTATGTATAAAGTATACTCAGTATATATATTGTAAGAAGAGGAGACCAGAGACGTAGAAAGGTTTGGGGCAGCCACCCGTTTATCACGGTTTCCGGCTGCAAAAGTCTTTGAGGCATAGTTAAACAGTTGTTACACAACAGAGTCCAAAACAGAACTGCCTGCCTAAGCAAAGGCAGTGAGCTTTATAGCACAGAGGGCGGAAATGATGTCGTCCTCTGGGCGGAACTGAAGTGACATCATCCTTGGGGCGGAACCGGAAGTGACCTCATTCTTGGGGCCGGAACCGAGTGATGTGTCCTTCCTGGAAATGGCGGCTCCTGGTGGGATTTCCCGGGTAAGACCTGCAGAGAACTCAGAAAGAGCGTCAGTGCACCCCGCCCCCCCCTGGGCAGATGTATAAACAGTATTTCCTAAGCCCTTCAGCTGCTTCCCATGCACACGTGTGTGACAAGACTCCCCCCTCAGCCCAGACCCGTCGGGTCGGGCGACCTGCACCGAGAGGTCGTGGGCCGGGAGAGGGCATCGGCGTTGGCATGAAGAGACCCCTGTCGATGAACGAGCGTATACTTGTACTGCTGCAGGTCAAGAAACCACCTCGTGACCCGTGGATTCGACTCCTGTGAAGGGCCATCCACTTCAGAGGTGCATGATCCGTCACCAGAGTGAACACGCGACCCAAGAGGTAGTACCGCAGCTGAGTTACCGCCCATTTGATCGCCAGAGCCTCTTTCTCCACCGCCGCGTACCTGGTCTCCCTGTCCAACAGTTTCCGGCTCAGGTACATAACGGGGTGTTCAACACCGTCGACGCTTTGGCTCAACACGGCACCCAAGCCTGTGTCCGGCGTCCGTCTGGAGGATAAAAGGGAGAGAAGTTAGGGGAGATCAAGATAGGTGCTGAAGTCAGAGCCCTTTTTAAGTCACTGAATGCAGCCCCCGCTTTATCAGACCATACCACCGTATTAGGAGCTCTTTTCTTTGTCAAATCGGTCAAGGGCGCCGCGCTCGGAGAAGCGAGGCACAAACCGGCGGTAGTACCCGGCCAAACCGAGAAAGGATTGGACTTGCCGCTTGGTTTTGGACGGGCCAGGCCATTATGGCTTGCAACTTGGAACACTGTGGTCTCACAGTACCCCGGCCCACTAGGTAGCCCAAATATTTGGCTTCCCTCAATCCAAAGAAACATTTCTTGGGGTTGATTCGGAGCCCGCCTCTCCCAGTGTCCGTAATACTGCTGTGACCTGCTGTATGTGTTCCTTCCAGGTGCTGGAATAATGACAACGTCATCCAGATAGGCAGCACAGAACGAGTTATGGGGCCGGAGCACTTTGTCCACCAGGCGCTGAAAAGTCGCAGGCGCCCCGTGTAACCCGAATGGAAGGACACGATACTGCCAGTGTCCGCTAGGAGTGCTAAACGCGGTTTTTTCCTTCGCGGACTCCGTTAAAGGAACCTGCCAGTACCCCTTTGTCATGTCAAGTGTAGTCAAGAATTTGGCTGGTCCCAGTCTCTCGAGGAGGTCATCCACGCGAGGCATGGGATAAGCATCGAATCTGGAAACTTGGTTAAGCCGACGGAAGTCATTGCAAAACCTCCAACTGCCGTCAGGCTTAGCAATCAAGACGATGGGACTGGACCAGGGACTACTACTTTCCTCGATTACTCCTAGTGCCAGCATTCGCTTGATTTCAAGTTCCACTTCTACTTTCTTTGCCTCCGGGAGTCTGTAGGGTCGCTCACGGACGATCACCCCCGGGTCAGTCAATATGTCATCGCGCAATCAGAGAGGTCCGACCGGGTTTTCACTTACCACCTCTGGGACAGAGCGGATAGCTGCTTCGAGCTCTTGTTTCTGCCTGGGGGATAGCTGCTCGCCGAAATTAAGGGAACTTACTTCAGCGAAGAGAGAGCAGGGCTGTCCGGAGGAGGGATCGGGACCCCTCTCCTTCCACGGTTTCAGCAGGTTTACATGATATATTCGCTCAGCTGGTGGCGATTGGGCTGTTTCACCAAATAGTCAACCAATCCATTCCTTTCCTTAATTTCGTAGGGGCCTAGCCAATGGCGAGCAGTTTAGAGTGAGAAGTTGGTACCAATACCATGGCGCGATCCCCGTTGGAACTCCCGGAGAGTCGTGCCACGGTCATAAAGGCGGGCCTGTGCTGATTGCGCCTCCTCTATATGACTTTTTAGAATCGGTCTTATTGCATCAAATCTACCGCGCAATTGGGCGATATATTCCAAAATATTAGTGGAGGGCTGTGCCTCCCCTTCCCAGCCCTCTTTTAAAATATCCAATAAACCCGGGGTTGTCTTCCGTACAGTAATTCAAATGGAGAGAACCCGTAGAGGCTTGAGGAACTTCCGATATGCAAAGAGGACAAGGGGAGGAGTTGGTCCCAATCCCTCCCATCCTTGCTGACTACCTTACGTAGCATTTGCTTGAGAGTTTGATTAAATCTCTCCACTAGGCCATCGGTTTGAGGATGATACACGAGGTCTTTAAATGCTTTATTTTCAGTAACTTGGCAGTCTCCTTGAACGTTTCCGAGGTAAAAGGCGTTCCTTGGTCCTTCAGGACTTCTCTAGGAATGCCTACTCGCGAAAAGACTCCTACTAGTTCCCGTGCAATATTTTTTGTGGTAGCCGAGCGCAACGGAACGGCTTCAGGGAATCGGGTAGCATAATCCACGAGGACGAGTATATATTTATATCCTCGGCTGAGGGTTCTAGGGTCCTACTATGTCAACCCCAATCCTATCAAAGGGCGTCAATAAGGGAAGGGGAACCAGAGGAGCACGGTCCCTCCTAGGAATTTGCCGCAGTTGACATTCCGGACAGGAAATGCAAAAGCGCGAACCTCCTCATTAATCCCGGCCAGAAAAACGGAGCTTAATTCGCTCTAATGTTTTATCGGAGCCGAGATGGCCTCCAAGAAGGTGGGAGTGTGCTAACTTCGCAAACCTGCGCCGGTAGGTCCGCGGGATTAGCAACAACTTCCGGACCTTCCCCTCATGTTCAGCGACCCGATACAACAAATCATTATCAACGACAAAGTGAGGTCCCTGTGGCATGGGCAAATGGTGCGTTGGCGTTAACGAGAACCACTGCATTCTTTATGTGTTTCAGAGAGTCGTCATTCCACTGTTCTCTTGAAAGAAGCGGCGTCGCTCTAAACTGAAAGTGCAACTCAGAGGCGGGTCGGTCTGACCTCAAGGGGCGGAGATTCCTCCTCGCTGCTGGGCGCTAGTGGATGGCATAGTAGCCCGCGACGGTCCGGGAGTGTCTTCGTCACTCTCTTGGCCTACCGCCCCACTCCCTGTCGGCTGATTACACGGTGTGGAAGCAACTTGAGATGAATCGTTGTCATCTATAACGAGGCCATAAGTTTTTCGGGAATGCTTTCTAAACTACGCCGTTACTATCAGACCAGTCTCGCCGAGGATTACGGAAGCGGAGGATCCGGATGCACCGCCACGGTAAGCTGTCGAAGGGTTCCTCCGAGACATACGTAACACCGGCGGTATTGTATGTGCGGATATCTCCGTGTATACATTTTAGACTGGTCTTCTTTTAATCCACTGTTGCGGTAGAATAAAGCGGCAACGACAGACACGTTACTGCCGGAATCGAACAGCGCTGTTATTTTATGACCATTAATAAGAAGCTCCCCCGTATGTTTATCCGCCAGGGGATTGCTAAGGGCACACAAACAACCCCGCCATTGTCCCCTACGGTCCGCCTTGTTCCCCGACAGGTCGCAAGCCAGACGGCCCGGCGACTTCGGAACAGGCTCTGGATTGCGTGGAAGGGACTGCTTTAGTAGGACATAGCTCCCGGGTAGTCCACAGAGCGGCTGTTCTGACCTCCCAGGTTTCACAGCCGGCCTCTGGGTTTGCAAAGTTTGTAGCAGCTCGTCCATAGAATGGAATTCCCCAGGCGGCTGGGCAAATTCCTGGGGTAGCTTTTAGCAGCAAAAACAGGCCACTTGCTGCACTATCTGTAGGGGGGTCAACTCGAATGGCGTAGCCACTCACCCACCTGTTGCCAGAGAGCCATAGCCTGCTCTGACAGCCCTTTGTTTGGGTTAAACTCCCAGTTTATTATTTCCTTCACCTGCCAGCCTGGGGACAACCCATCGTTAACAGGGACCTTGGTCCCGATGGGCAGCTCGGCTTTCCTGCCAAGGAGAGCATACTGAGCCACTCAGTGTGTTCCCCAGAAGCCAGCCCACGCCTGTGGGTCCCTCTACCTTCTCCACGAGATGGGTGGTCAACCCGGGTTATGCTCATGGAGCAGAGCCTGCACCGCGTCCTTCCTGACCCTCCGGCGCACTCCCTGCCCTGAAACTCGGCCCCGGTACTCACCCACCTGGTTCCATGAAAGTTCGTGTCCCGGGTTCATCGGGGACACCATCCTGCCGACTACGCCACTGTAAGAAGAGGAGACCAGAGACGTAGAAAGGTTTGGGGCAGCCACCCGTTTATCACGGTTTCCGGCTGCAAAAGTCTTTGAGGCATAGTTAAACAGTTGTTTACACAACAGAGTCCAAAACAGAACTGCCTGCCTAAGCAAAGGCAGTGAGCTTTATAGCACAGAGGCGGAAATGATGTCGTCCTCTGGGCCGGAACTGGAAGTGACATCATCCTTGGGGCCGGAACCGGAAGTGACCTCATTCTTGGGGCCGGAACCGGAGGTGATGTGTCCTTCCTGGAAATGGCGGCTCCTGGTGGGATTTCCCGGGTAAGACCTGCAGAGAACTCAGAAAGAGCGTCAGTGCACCCCGCCCCCCCCTGGGCAGATGTATAAACAGTATTTCCTAAGCCCTTCAGCTGCTTCCCATGCACACGTGTGTGACAATATATATATATATATAGTATATATATATATATATATATATATATATATATATATATATATATATATATATATATATATATATATATATATATACACACACATATATATATATATATCATTTTTAATGTAGGTAGATCATTTCGACCTGGTCATTTTAGAAGTAGCTCGCAAGCCGAAAATGTGTGGACACCCCTGCGTTAGAAGTATTTGTTGCGTAATACAAATTTGTTCTGTTTGGCTTTGAAATTAACACGCAAATACTTTTTAAACTTACACTTTTACTGTAAAACATCAGTAAAAACAATTTTTTAAATTCATTTTTCGTCAATATCGAATTGAATTTTGATTCTGTGTTTGGACTTACATCGTGACAACGCAACGTATAACTGCCCGTGATTGCATTTAGTTTTTTTCCCTCTATTAAATAAAATTACTTTTTCAAATGTTTGGCTCTGAGATTTAATTGTCTTTGCAAAAGCTATTCTAACGGGAAACTGTTAACGTTTTAATACGAATGGCATATCAAGATCTCCTTTGTTGTCTAATGTTATCCCCTGAAGATTTACTACATTAGCTTTCTTGGACACATCCTTCTTTCTACAGTAATTTGGCCGGTGGAAGACTAGACGGTGTATTCTACGCTATATTGTAAGTTGATTTTTTCATCTTCTGCATTTTCATCACCACCAACTGTTTCAGCATAGTCTATTGATACACATTTTACCAATATGCCATGTAATCAATCAGCATTTTTGGTGTTAATTCATTTGACTTCATCATTTCTCGGTACTAGGATTGCCCGTGTACTCATTTCATCTGTTGATAACCCTTCGTGACGAAATTCTTCAATAAGATTTGGACATAATAAGTCTTCTTTAATTGGGAACTTAAAGTGAGGAAAACATTAAAATGAGCTGAGAGATCAGAAACTGTATCTGTCAAAAGCATTCACATAAATGAGAGGTGAGATTACTGTGTGCGAGGTTGAATATGGTTGAGAGGAGGGCAGGACTTTAAAAAAGTTTAATCTCGCAGGGCTTTGAAAAAATCTTCCAAAAAGTCTTGTTTCGTTGCAGGATTTTTTTATTTAATAGAGAGACATTATTAGCATTGCATTGCATTGCATTGCAGAATCACAGATTCTACACGTCTTCAATGTTTCAGTTATTTAGGAGTCTAATGGCCTTGGGAAAGAAAGAGTTCTTTAGCCTGGAAGTCCTGCATTTCATACTCCTATACCTCCTGCCTGAGGGTAGATGTGTCAACAGTTCATGTTGTTTTGGATTGGGGTTGGTGGGGTTTTAGGAGTCCCCCCTCAGGATTGAGGCAGTTCTCCTGCGGACTCTGCAGTTGTAGAAGCTCTGCAGAGAGGGCAGTGGGGTCCTGGTAATCTTCTCAGCAGTCTTTACCACTCTCTGCAGGCATTTACAGTCCATAGCAATAGTGTTGCACTACCACACAGTGATGCAGCTGGTCAAGATGCTCTCAGCAATGCAGGTTTAGCTTTTTTTTTTTTTGAAAAAATATACTTTATTTACATATATGTTTGGGTAATATATATAAAACACAGTCTAGTAGTCTTACAATCTATACCAATCTACAAATTCAAATAGAAACAACTGTATTCAGCTATAGTCTGATACAGTCTTTCACTATACATTACCTACAACACCTTATTTACATATACAAGGGTGATCTGTATATAAAAAACACAATCTTTACAATCTTACACACCATATTAAGTGTTTTGTTAATTTTCTATTACATTCAATACAGCGTTCCACATTCTATTACTATTTACAAGTTAATGCAGTCTCGACTTGGTTTCCATCTCTGAGGCTTGTCCTCAAAGAGGAGGTTTTGCTGAAGGCTGTGGTAAAACTATGGTTACATTAATGAACCTCTTGGAGAGAGAGGTGGTCTTGCATATCCTCAGTTCTTCAAGGAGTCCAGGATAGAATAGTCTTTGAGGAGGCTGCGGATGTATCTGCAGCAGTCCTGGATTGTCATCCTTTCCCTCCTGAGGACAAGGCAGTTCCTGGCGACCCATAGAGCGTCCTTCACGCAGCACATCAGACGCCATGCCTCCTCTGTGGCTTCCAGTTAGTGGTTACCCTGGAGAAGTCCATAGAGCACCGAATGGTGCGAGAGATTGTCTCTGGGTACCGACTCTTCTAATTTCTCTTCCAGGGCGTCAAAGAGTGACTGTGCCACTGGGCATTCCCAGAAGAGGTGCAGTGCGTCTTCTTCCCGCTGGATGCACCATGGGCAGTGTCTGTATCTGCACAGATTTCTGGCATGCATGAACGAGCGGAGAGGCAGTCCCCCCCGCACGGCCATCCACGGCAAGTCCCTGTTCCTGTTTGTCAGTTCTTTGGAGGCTATGTTCTCCCAGACCACCGTGGCTGTCGCTGATGGTAGGGTTCCGATAGGCTCCATCGTATCTTTGGCTCTGATGAGCTTGTAGATGGTTTTCGGTTTCCACAGGTCCGGCTTGACTCCCTGAATTCGGTGTTCCCTTACGAAGCTGATGACATCCGTGAAGAACCATGGAGTGTCCCAGTTGTAAGGGTAGGAGCTGTCCCACTTGTCCCAGCCGAGCCTTTTCCAGACGGGCAGGAGGAAGAAGCAGGACATGGAGTTCTTGGACGATCCGATGCTGTACTCCGTCAGTGTCCTGTGGATGCAGTTGCAGGCAAAGAAAGCCCTAAGCAGGGTGGGGATGTCGGGGATGCCTTTCCCACCCTTTAGGGGTTCCTTGTACATGACTGCCCGCTTGACTCTGTCCATCTTGGAGCCCCAGATGAAGTGGAAGACTGCCCTGGTGATGGCTCTGCAGACAGTGGCGGGTGGCCACGCCTGGGCCGGGTACTGCAGGACCGGGAGGATCTCATTCCGCAGCACCAGCGCTTTGCCTTCCACTGTGAGGTCCCTGAGGCTCCACAGCCCGATCTTCTGCCTGACTTTGTCCAGTCTCTCGTCCCACGTCTTCAGGGCCGCTCCCTCTCCGCCGAACCAGCTGCCCAGGATCTTGATAGAGTCCCATCTGATGGTGAAAGGGAGGGGGGCAGAGGGCGTCAGGTGCCATTCCCCGAGGAGCATCGCCTTTGAATTCACGCAGTTGACCTTTGCCCCCGAAGCTCGTCCGAAGTCTTTGCAGATCTCCGCCAGCGCCGTCATTGATCTCTGGTCTGCGCAGATCACGGTGATGTTGTCCATGTAGAAGGAGCATCTGATCTCTCGCCTGTCCGGTCCCGGTGCGGTGATCCCTCTGATCTCCGGTCTTCCTCTGATCCATTCCGCCAGGAGCTCTATACAACAGACAAAGAGAAGAGGGGAGAGAGGGCAGCCTTGTCTGACCCCAGACAGGACCGGGAAGGGGTCAGTTTTCCAGCCATTCACCAGCACCGTGCTGGAGATGTCTCGTACATCAGGCTGATGTATGAACAGAACGTGTCGCCCATTCCGAGACCTCGCAGAGCCCTGATCATGACCTCGTGGGACACCTGGTCAAAGGCTTTCTCTTGATCTAGGCTGACCAAGGCCGCAGTGATGCGGCGTTCCTTCGCGTAGTGCACCGAGTCCCTGATCATGGCCAAGCTGTTGGCGATCCTGCGTCCAGGGATGCCGCAGGTCTGGTCTGGGTGGACGACATGTCTGATCACCTTTTTTAGCCGGTTGGCTATCACCTTGGCCAGGATCTTGTAGTCCATGTTCAGGAGGGTGATGGGGTGCCAATTCCTCAGCTCACATCTCTCTCCCTTCTGTTTGTACAAGATCGCGGATCATTCCTTCTCTCAACGACGGAGGCATCCTGCCCTCCACCACCATCTCCCGGTAGAGCTCCAGCAGGTCCGGGCCGATGAGGTCCCACAGCGCGACGTACAGTTCGGCTGGTAGTCCGTCACAGCCCGGGGTCCTGCTGGCCCTGAAGGATCTGGCGGCAGAGTGCAGCTCCCCCAGCGTCAACGGTGCGTTCAGAGTAGACTCACCTGCGGGATCCAAGGTTTTGTTAATACCTGTTAGGAACTGGTCAGTTGCGTCTCCTTCGGTCATCTTTGGGGAGCAGAGGCAGCTGTAGTAGTCCCGGACCACTCCCATCACTGCCTCCTTGCCCTTTTTGATGACCCCTTCCTCATCTCGCAGTTTTCTCAGGGGAGTGTGGCCGGAGTGGAGTTTCCTAAAGAAAAAGGAGTTACACTTCTCACCCTTCTCCAGTTTCTCCATTTTGGATCGAAAGACAATGCGTTTGGATTCCTCCTCGAAGTGCATCC
>NW_024383444.1:0-7967 GCF_016835505.1 Polypterus senegalus
TTTAAAGAAAAAATTGAAAAAAAGTGTAATGTTAGCAATTGACAAGTACATGAAACAAAATGGTTTATACAGTATGGTAATAAACAGGAATTGGTTGATGAAATGATGTAATCGGGTTAATTGACATCATTCTGAACAGAACAGTGAAGTCACCCATAGTGGCCGGAAGTGATGTCATGGCTGGGCCGAAGTGACATCTTGGTGGCCATTTGGACCCGGAAATGGAAGGACATATTTTTCCCTTGGTTTTACTGTTGGGAGATTAAGAGATTGGTAAGTCCCACGTGACAACCCTTTGTCTGCGATGTTTCACTCACCTTTAGGCTTTTGACTGCCTCAAAAGCGATCATGTGTGACAATATATATATATAAATATATATATATAGGTGCCGACCGACACAGACATTGTGAGGCACCTAAAATAAACACTTCTTCCCTGTGTCCCACAGGCACAACCGTCCCAAAAGACACACAACAAAACACCATCACAAAAACACTTTTCCCTTTCCTCCACTCCTCTCGGCAGCTTTGTCTCCCTCCTCCCAACTCTGGCTCCTTGATTGGTGGCTGCAGGCTCCTCTTATAGCCCACTCAAGATTTCCCAGGTAGTAATTAGCCTGTGGGCTGCACTTCTGGGTATGGCTGCATCACAGCCCACACAGGCTCGTTAATCTTTCCCAGCTCCCCTGGTTCATAGCCACGGGCCCAAAGGTATGAGCTCTGGTGTTCCACGATTGGGCCCCAATACTGCCCAGGGGCTGCCACCAAGTGTTCTGGGGAACGTGATGGCCCCCCATGGCAGCTTCCCTGGATCCAGTCCCAAAAGGGGGCATCCTGGCTGGGAATGGGCCCCGGCCATTCTTCACTATATATAGCTCCATCCATCCATTTTCCAACTCGCTGAATCCAAACACAGGGTCATGGGGGTCTGCTGGAGCCAATCCCAGCTAACACAGGGCACAAGGCAGGAACCAATCCCGGGCAGGGTGCCAACCCCACCAGGACACACAAACACACCCACACCCAAGCACACTCTAGGGCCATTTGAATCACCAATCCACCTAACCTGCATGTCTTTGGACTGTGGAGGAAACCGGAGGGGCCGAGGAAACCCATGCAACAGGGGAGAACATGAAACTCCATGCAGGGAGGACCCGGAAGCCGGTCGTCTCCTAACTGCGAGGCTGCCCCTTATATATATATATATATATATATATATATATATATATATAGTGGTGTGAAAAACTATTTGTCCCCCTTTATGATTTCTTTATTCTTTTGCATATTTGTCACACAAAATGTTTCTGATCATCAACACATTTAACCATTAGTCAAATATCACAAGTAAACACAAAATGCAGTTTTTAAATGATGGTTTTTTTTATTTGGGGAAAAAAATCCAAACCTACATGGCCTGTGAAAAAGTAATTGCCCCTGAACCTAATAACTGGTTGGACCACCCTTAGCAGCAATAACTGCAATCAAGCGTTGCGATAACTTGCAATGAGTCTTTACAGGGTCTGGAGGAATTTTGGCCCACTCATTTTTTGCAGAATTGTTGTAATTCAGCTTTTTTGGGGGTTTCTAGCATGAACCGCCTTTTTAAGGTCATGCCATAGCATCAATTGGTTCAGGTCAGGATTTTTGACTAGGCACTCCAAAAGTCTTCATTTTGTTTTTCTTCAGCCATTCAGAGGTGGATTTGCTGGTGTGTTTTGGGTCATTGTCCTGTTACCCCAAGATCGCTTCAGCTTGATTTGGGCCGAACAGATGGCGGACATTCCCCTTCAGGATTTTTGGTAGACTGTAATTCATGGTTCCATCTATCACAGCAAGCCTTCAGGTCCTGAAGCAGCAAAACAACCCCAGACCATACACTACCACCACCATATTTTACTGTTGGTATGATGTTCTTTTCTGAAGCGGCTGTATTCCTACGCCAGATGAAACGGGACATTTGCCTTCCTAAAAGTTCAGCTTTTGTCTCATCAGTCCACAAGGTATTTTCCCAAAAGTCTTAGCAATCATTGAGATGTTTTTTGCAAATTGGAGAGCACCTAATGTTCTTTTTGCTTAACAGTGGTTTGCGTCTTGGAATTTGCCATGCGGGCCCGTTTTTGCCCAGTCTCTTTCTTATGGTGGAGTTGTGAACACTGACCTTAATTGAAGGCAAGTGAGGCCTGCAGTTCTTTAAGACGTTGTCCGGGGGTCTTTGTGACCTCTCGGATGAGTTGTCTCTGCGCTCTTAGGGGTAATTTTTGGTTTGGCTACACTCTGGGAAGGTTCACCACTGTTCCATTTTTTTGCCATTTGTGGATAATGGCTCTCACTGTGGTTGCTGGAGTCCAAAGCTTTAGAAATGTCTTTATAACCTTTACCAGACTGATAGATCTCATTACTTCTTTCTCATTTGTTCCTGAATTTCTTTGGATCGTGGCATGATGTCTAGCTTTTGAGGTGCTTTTGGTCTACTTCTCTGTGTCAGGCAGCTCCTTTTTAAAGTGATTTCTTGATTGAAACAGGTGTGGCAGTAATCAGGCCTGGGGTGGCTCGGAAATTGAACTCGGGTTGTGATACCCACAGTTAGGTTATTTTTTTAACTAAGGCAATTACTTTTCACACGGGGCCATGTAGGTTTGGATTTTTTCTCCTAAATAAAAAAAACCATCATTTAAAAATTTCATTTGTGTTTACTTGTGTTATATTTGACTATAATGTGTTAGATGATCAGAAACATTTTGTTGGACAAACATGCAAAAGAAAAGAAATCAGGAAGGGCAAATATTTTTTCACCCCACTGTGTATATATATATATATATATATATATATATTATTTCCTTACGGAGTAGGAGCCTGGTTGATTCGATAACCCCTGAAACCATTCGCCGCCAGGGAATGCGGGTTAACTTTCTCCTCTGCTTCCTCATAGAAAGAAAGACCTTCCTGCACCATAGGCCTGGGATTGACCGCGATGCTCCCGCCCTTCCCCCCGCACTTGCCCTGCGTCCATCCTTCCCATCCTCCCTTGCGGTCTTCGCATCCCTCCACTTCGGCTCCTCCCCAAAAAAATGGCCGCGGCCAGGAGTCGGCGCCCCGTTTATGAACTGTTTGTTTATAATTTTGACCTGCTTTTTCCGTTCTATTATACAATATACGGGGCCCGGAAACCCCCAACTCTTGCTACTGTCTCCTCGGTCCTTTACAAGTGGCGTAGGCGGCAGGATAGAGAGATCCCGGAAGGGACGGAGGGACAGGACCTCAACCGGGTGCTGCGGGCCCATGAATGAGCAGCCCCGGGCCTGCAGCTGCGCAACGCCACCCCCCGGGAGCTGGAGGCCACGAAGGCCAGGTTAGTGGAAGCCCACGGCGAGACCAGACCCGCCCAGGAAACCGCCCCCTCCTTTGGTTCCGATGGGCCCTTGGGGCGTCGATGCATACCTGGGCATGTTTGAGGGGCGGCCACCCGAGAGTGGCAGCGGGTCGGTGGCGTCCATCCTGGCCATTCCGGGAAGGGACCGCCCCTGCGGCCTTATGACCTCCTGAGGGGGGGCCGCTATCCGACCTCCTCAAGCCGAAATACTGGCCCCACGCATAGCCCGGGCCAGCGGCTGAATGGCGGAACGGGGTCTTTGCCCCTGAAAAGCCGCTCGCCCAGGCGTTCGAGTTCTGGGGCAAGATGGAGCGCTGGCTACGGCCAGAGAGTCGGCGGGGAAAGTGGTGGGCCCGGGTGGCCTGTGAGGCCTGGTCAATGCAATCCCCAGTTCCTCGCCCAGCAGGCCCGGGGACACCGCTCAGAACATGTCGGGCCTCCTCGGCGTCCTGGGGGCGTCAGTTGGCGGTCCTCCGATTTGGGGGGTCAAAAAAAGCCTGCTGCGGAACGCAGGCGGCGGCCCGACTGGGAGCGCTGCAAAGCCCCACCCGGGGAAACCAGAGAGAGGCGGGTCCCCGCCTGTTTCAAGTGTGGCGAGACCCCACCTGCTGCCAAACTGCCCACATCACACGCCCGGAGCCTATGGACTGCAGCTGGGCGTCCCGGAGAGGTATTGTACCCTGCATCCTTGGCGAAGTCCGGTAGGGGAAGTGGTGTTGCTAAATGGGCACGCCGTGGTGGCTTTGTTTGTTTCCCGGCACAACATTACCATTGTTGCTCGCCGTTTTTCTTCCCGAACAGTGGTTAAAACAACATTTGTTGGTCACCTGTGCATGGGGGACTAGGTCATATCGTTCGCTCATGTTATGTCACCTGGAAGGGAACCAATCAAATGAGTCGGCTGTGTTATCCCCCTTCCAGTGATTTTGGGACAAGACTGGTCTAAAGAATAAAGCGGTAAGCCATTAGCGCTCCCGGGGCCTCGTTGGATCTTGTTATGAGGGAAAAGGCACCCCCTGGGCCTCCAGCCGTGCACAAGGCAGGCCCTATGGGCGCTGGTGTCTCGGGGACCTTTCCGTGCTCTCGGACCTTGACCGGAAGATTCCGCCGGGAAGGGATAGCCAGGGGAAATCTTCCCGGGCCCAGGCCCCAAGACCCTCTGGCGGCCTGGACCATCAATTTCGGTCCACGCCCGGCCTCCTTTAAGAGGAGCAGTGGAATGATGACTCCCTGCGCTTTGCCGAATGCGTCGTTCTGCCTAACAGCTCAACAGCGGACGGATCCACACGCGGAACCCTTCTTTGTCCTTGAAGGCGATCTGTTGTACCGTGGCTACCCATGAGGGCGAGGGCGAAATTGTTGCTAATTCACGTACCCGGGTGGAGATATGCGAGTTGGCACATCTCATCTCCTAGGCCACCTCGGGCGAAAAACACTGGAGAGGATTAAGCTCCGCTTTTACTGGCCTGGGATCAATAGGAGTCCGGCAGTTCTGTCAATCCTGTCCGAGTGCCAGACCGCAGATTCCTAGGAGGGACCGTGCTCCTCTAGTCCCCATTCCCTCGTGGACATTCCCCTTTTAAAGGATAGGGGTGATTTGGTGGGACCCCTGGGGCCCTCAACCCGTGGCCACAAGTATATCCTGGTCATGGTGGACTATGCCACCCGGTACCCAGGCGGTTCCCCTGCGCTCCCCTAATACCCAAAAAATCGCCGGGGAACTGGTTAATTTGTTTTCCCCGCGTGGGCATACCCAAGGAGTCCTCACGGACCAGGCGCCTCACTTCGGATACGTTCGGAGGTAGCCAAATTACTGCAGATAAAGCACCTGAAAGCGTCAGTCTATCACCCGCAAACTGGCGGGTTGGTACCCGTTTAATCAGGCGCTTAAGCAGATGCTCCAAAAGGGAATCACCGCGGGGGGGGAGGGAAAAGGACCAGCTCCTCCCGCTCGTGCTTTTTCCTCCCGGGGGGTACCCCAGGCCTCTACGGCTTCTCCCCATTTGAATTGCTATACGGCGACAACCCGGGGAATCCTCGACATCCTAAAGAAAGGGTGGGAGGCCGAGGCTCTTCCCTCCTCTAACATTTTGGAGCGTAGCGCAACTGCGCGACCGACTCCCCAAAGATCAGGCCCTCCTAAAAGAACACGTGACTGCGTGCGCAAGCAGCACAGCCGGTGTACAACCGCAACTCCGTCCTCAGGGAGTTCGCCCGAGGACGAGGTTTTGGTGCTCGGTCCCCGACCTCCCACTCGAGCTGCTCGCTCACTGGCAAGGGCCTTACGAGGTTAGGAGAAAAGGACTGTCGACTATTTGGTGAAACAGCCCAGTAATCGCCGAGTGAAAGGATCTATCATGTCAACCTGTTAAAGCCCTGGAGAGATAGAAGGGGCTCCCAGCTCCAGGGTCACTCTCCCTTTTGCATGCACAACTGCCCTAACCTCGGAAGGCTGACCCCCAAGCAGCGGCGGGGGTTAGCCCAAACACTCCGAGCCATCCCGAGGGAGTGAGGCGAGTCACCGGCCGGACCGGCTGATTGAGCCCGACATAGTCCGGCCGGTAATCGTCCCAGAGGCCCTAGACTCCCGGAAACCAAACGCGAGGGGTCGAACTGGAGGTGAAACGTATTTGGACATGGACATAATTGAAGAGGCCATAGTCCCTGGTCCAGCCCCTATTGTCCTCTCCCAAGCCGGCGGCTCCTGAGGTTCTGGCGACTTTAGGCGTCTGAAACAGATCTCCCAAATTCGTGCCTACCCATGCCCGCTGGACCTCCTTAGGCTGGGTAGCTGTATCTGACTACCCTTGACATGACAAAAAGGGGATTGGCAAATTCCTTTGGCATCCAAAGGAGAAAACGGCCTTTAGCACCCCTAGGCGGCACGGCAGTACAAGGTCCTCCCATTTGGGCTGCAGGGCCCGCACCCAACGTCTGGTAGATAGGTGCTGAAGCCCACCAGTCCATAAGCCCCTACCTGGATAGCGTTGGTCATTTTTCGGGACCTGGGAGGAGCATCTACTGCAGGTCGCAGCTGTCCTCGAACACTGGCTAAAGCCGGCCTCCCATAAACCCGGAAGTGTTTTTGGATTAAAGGAGGCCAAATTTAGGCTACCTCGTGGGACAAGGACAGGTGCGGCACAGGCCAAGTTAAAGACATCTTAGAATGGCCCGTCCAGTACCAAAAACGGTGCAGGTTTCTTGGGGCTTGCGGTTACTACCGCCGGTTTGTTTCGTTTCTCGAAAGAGCAGCACCCTTGACTGACCTGACAAAAGGGCGCTCCCCTATCTGGTGTGGACCGACAAAGCAGAACACGCATTCAGTGACCCCAAAGAAGGCCCTACGTGGCACCTGTTTACGGACGCCGATTTTGGGCTCCCGTTCTCCAGACCCCGGCCGGACACAGGCCTGGGTGCTGTGCTGAGCCAAAGCGTCGATGGTGTCGGCACCCTGTGATGTCCAGCGGAACTGATGGACCCGGGAGACCGGTGCGGCAGTGGAGAGGGAGGCCTTGGCCATTAAGTGGCGTGACCCACCGTTACTACCTGCTGGGTGCAATGGGTCTGGTGACTGATCCCCTGCACTTCAGTGGATGTCCCTACACAAAGAGTGAATCCAGCGGGGCACCAGGTGGTTCCTGGACTTACTGCCGTATAAGTTCACTGTCACTGCGGGGGGCACCTTCAGGCCAATGCCGATGCCCCCTCTCGTGTTCACGACCTCTCGGTTAGGTCCGCCCGACTGGCGGTCCTGGGCCCAAGGGGGATGGTACGCCTGAGGTAGGAGGCAGCGGATTGATTGATAACACCTGGAAACCATTCGCCGCCAGGGAATGGCGGGTAACTTTCCCTCTGCTTACTCATAGAAAGAAAGACCTTCCTGCACCATAGGCCTGGATTGACCGCAGTGCGATAAATTCGCCCTTCCTCCGCCATCTTGCCTGCGTCATCCTTCCCATCCTCCCTTGCGGTCCTTCCGGGATCCCTCCACTTCCGGCTCCCCCCCAATAAAATGGCCAGGCGCCGGAGTCGGCGTCCGCGATATGAACTGTTTGTTTATAATTTTGACCTGCTTTTTGTTCTATTATACAATATACGGGCGAAACCCCAACTCTTGCTACTGTCTCCGGTCCTTTTCAATATATATATATATATATATTCAATTTATAAATAAAGTCCTACTTAGAAAAATCATTTATCACGGTAGAGTCTGGAGCGGATTAACCGGATAAACGACATTCACTGTTTTATATATATATATATACAACTTACACCGGGGCTTTGTTACACAGGGGTATTGTAGTCCTGAGGGGCAGCCTTGCTTTTCCGTTGGGCTGCCAGGGGGCTGCAGGGTTTTGGAGGCCCTGCTTCATTGGGCTCCACCCTCATCTGGAAGTGTTTTTTAGCTGCAGCTTCATGTAGGAAGCATTCCTGGTGATTAGATAAAGGGTCCTGCCCGTCTTATGCGGACAGGCCAGAGTGGTGGAAGGTGGATGATGGAGAGTGGAGGAAGCATTGATCAGTGAGAGAAAGGGAAAACAAGAGTTGTGCTTGGCTTTCATTTAGGCTTTACTGTGTGTACATTGGGGGGGGGCTT
>NW_024383445.1:0-123922 GCF_016835505.1 Polypterus senegalus
GCTGAGCTCTTCATGTTGGCTCAGTTTACGGTGCCCAGGTGACTGTCATGGACACTGGTTTGTTTGGGGTCTCTCCATGTACCAGCTCCACTGTATAATTACTGGAGTTAACTAAACTGAATTCCATCATTGCTCAGTTGTCATGCCATTGTCACCTACCATGAACTGACACAACCCAGATGAGGTTTAGTTGATATTCAAGTTACGTTGAGGGAACTTGCTTGATGGCACATTCTACCAACAGACCACTGCCTCAGTCACTCTGGATGATTTGCTATAAACTTTATTTTCTCTCTGCGGTTCACACCACACACTTGCGGTGATATCTTTTAAGGTGCAGCCTAGTCAGTTTATCATCAGCGATGTTCCAGTGTCTGTGCTTTAGTGATTGCTAAAAAACATGGACTTCTGGTTGGAATAGTAATGGAAGACTTGCATGTTGCAATTCCAGTTAATTACTCTCTGTGGCTCTCTGCTTTGTTTGCATTAAATAATTCAAGTAGCATCAACTTGACGTCTGTCTGTGTACTTTGTAAGTGGCAAATGACAATAAATATTCAATCTTATCCCCAAATTAAGATGCAATCAGTGAAGGACTTTTCCCTACCTGGCACCCATTTTTGTCCTAGGAAGGACAGCTTCAACTAGCACAACCAGCGCAAAGGCAATTTTCTGTCCTGGTTTTGGGCATACTCAGCCATCCTGTGCAGTTCACTCATTTAGCACTGGACCTGTGCGGACAGTCACCTAATATGAACACCAGAAGCTGCTTACCCAGGAAATGAATGGTCACCCTAAAAATTAGAAGGTACAGACAGGTAAAGTTGCCACAGCTTGCAGAAACATTCACTATTGAATGACAAATGTTCTGTGACAAAAAGGTGGCCATGATGTCTTTGGGATCTTCTTACATTAGAATTATACAAATGAGTCTTTTCTTTAATTTTCCATCTCAGTTCTTTCTTTCTTGTATTCTTTGATGGTTTTTAAATCCTGGGCTTTGGTGGAGGTTATTAAGGCTGTTCCTTTTCATTGCCCGAATTTCTTTGTTGGTGCTTAGTTGTACACAAATGCATTTCAGTGCAAATCCAGTTACTGAAGAGCAGGGGTGCCAAAAGATGGCTGTTGTAAACCTGAGACAGTTTATTCACATTTGGGCACATCAGGAAGCAGCTAAGCAGTTGCAGTTCTCACCTAAATAATAACCAATCCAAAAAATGCCTCACCTTTGACACACATTTGCTCTGTTTACTGACCTCAGTCCCAAGCAGATCAACATCTCAAGGTTACGTTTTAATGAGCCTGATGACACGCTGTAAACTGCTGAGCCTGAGCCATTGCTGCTCTAATTGTCATGTGCTGGTTTGTCCCCAAAGGTAGATTCATTCTATTCTGTAATATCATTCAAATGATTGGTTGGCTAAAATTCCCCAGGCTGTCAGATCTGCATAGCTGATTATTCAGAAATCTTAAATGGACCCCTTTTTAAATGAAATCCCCAAAACCCAAACAAAATAGTCGATTGTGCTCTTTACAAATCCCCGCCCACCCTCTCGCATCTGCTCGGCAGATGGGTGACTATGAGCGGGACCCCCAAAACATTTATCCAACCCTGGGGTGATTTTGGTCGCCAATTAATAAAAATATAATGTGGGAAAAAGAGGGGGCCTGGCATGAAAATAACAGTTGGGGTCCTCCTTTGCCCCAAAGGGGTGTTAAACATTTGGCACTATGTCTTCTGACAATTAAAAATTCCCAAGAACAAGTGGTCTTTTGAATAGATGACAGAGAAGCCATTAAAAGCTGTGTGTCATCTTTTGGGGGTTACTTGTTATAGGAGTAGAAAACTCCATGGCAGCTTTCTTATTGGCTTTAAAGACCTTTGTGACATCTGCCTGGCTGAACAAAACGGGGAATGCTTAAGGGCGCCCAGAATTATTTTGACCCCTTTTGACATCTACTTTCTTAACATCTGGATGGTGGATCTAACGGAAATAAATAAAGTTAAAAGCGCAAAAGAAAGCCACCATTTGGGGGGCGGGAAATCTGAATCTGACTGAAAGTTTCTGCTGAATGCAATGCACAAATTTGTCCTCAAAATTTCTTTTTGTTCCCAAACGGCTAAGTATTTTGTTTAAAAAAAAGTCTGAGGGCAAAATAAGGATGTCATTTCTGCCCCAGCCAGTCTGGGTTGCAAACGAAAGTTTTTTTTTGTTTTTTTTTAAATCATACATTTCTTAACAATTTTTTTTAAAAGGAGATTTAAAAAATGGAAATAAGAAAAAAAAAGAAAAAAAAAGAAAGAAAGAAAAAAAAAAGAAAGAAAAAAAGAAAGTCTAATTTTAAACATAAGTGATCTAACAAAACTCTATAATCCCCATCAAAAAATCTATTTAAAGCCAGTGGCGGGCTTTGGGGCTGCCTTACCCAATACATCACTGAGGTCAGCCCAGGGATTATTAACTATTAATATTATTTTAAAAGTTTTCTTTTTTTTCTCTATAGTTAAAAGACATCTAACATTTGGTAGAAAATTCTAGTTTAATAAAAACTTTCATTTTTTGGAACCCTGACCGGGCAAACAACACAGGCATTCTTTGAAAAGGGGTCCCCTACAGTTCTGCGTTTGTGCAAATGGGCATTAAAAACAGGGAGTTATGTGGCTGAACTTTTCTTCCATTTCTATTCTTTTGATTTCTTCTGAAGCGCTTCCGGGGAAAAGATTTCAAGTATACATCAACACAAATGTAAATTCTCAATACGGCCTGTTTCCAAAACAGAAAAATTGAAAGATTGCCAGAATATCTGTATGTGAAAAATTTAAACCCCTTTTGATAGCTGTGTTTGACATGCAAAATAAATGCTGCATCAATTTAATCTAGATGTGCTAATCAAAATGTCCCCTTCTTTCACCCCAATTTAGCTGTCCTGAACAAACCCCTTCACTTTCCCCAAAATTTTTCCCCTATTGGTTAAACCCCTTCCGTTCAACCTAATATTCCCAGCCAGTTTAAAACCCTTTAAACGTTCACCTAATCTTTTCCCCCAAATTTCATCCGATTAACCCTTCTCAATCATCCTAATTTTCCCTAGTTCCCTTCTTTTTCCCCTTATTTTCTCTTTTGGAAATAACCTTCTCATTCCCTTAATATTGCATTCCGATTAAACATTTTGTTACCTATTTTTCCCTGTCAAATTCCCCCTCCCCATTGGAACAGAAATACCTGGATAAACATCACAATAAAAAAAAATTTTTCAAAAAAATTTTTTGGAAAAAAGAAAAAGACTTGCAAGATGGTAAACCCCTTCATCTCACATAGCTGGAAAATTAACACTTTAAGATGAATATTTTTCCCCTGACCCTTTTTTTAAAACATCCAATATACATTAAAAAATCTTTTAACAATTAGTTCCAAAAACCTCATTTATTTGGAATTCAAAACATCCGCATAAAAGGCGCCAAAAAAAGCAAAAAAGAAAGGACGGCTCTACTAACTTCCATTTTTATTACGGGGAAATAAAAATAAGAACCTGGACACAAATGAAGAACATAAAAGGTTTGGAATTAAAAAAAATCCTGCTTTTTACCCTGCTCTTGCTCCAATAAACACCCGTTAAAAATACACAAATAAATTGTGCTCCCTCTAGAATTGGCCCCTAAGAAAGCTTTTTGGCCCAGATTTCTATCTGTGGCACCTCTCCCCAAAGAAACCCCCTTTTTCAACCCTCACAAACATATCATTTTTAATATCTGGAAAAATTTGGAATTAACTTGTGGTCTTTATATAGACAACTCTTTGCACCCTTGAAAATTACATTCCAAAATTTTAAAATTCAACAAATTCTTTTCTTCTTCAAATGGGGCTTTGTTAAACAGAACCTTCCAGTTTTCCTCATCTTGCACCCCCATCACCTGGAAAAAATATTCCAATTTCAAAAGGGCTTAGACTCCAAAAATAAAAACCTTTTACAATCCTTCCTTTTGAGATCTCTCAATTAATATATCAGAAAAAATTTGGGAAAATAGCAATGCAGAAATTTAGCTCCAAAAAAAGCCTTTAAAAACAAAAAATTTTTAAAAGCTCTTAAAACTCTCAAAAATTTTGGGCTTTATATCCCAAACCCCGGGCTTGAACCCAAATCCCCCCTCAACGGTCACATGTTCTGGGCCTGCCAAATTAACTTTTTCTGGACCAAAATTTTTTACCTCTCAGACAGCCTTGGCTCCCAAACCCCCCTAACCCATTAAAGCTGTGTTTGGGGTCTTTTAAGGGCTTAAAGTGGAAGGGCAAAAAATTTGATTCATTCCCCCTCGACGAACTTATTTTAAACTGGGAAAACCCCAAACTCTCCCCTTTTAAGTCAGTGGGAAGCGATGTGTTTACTATTTTAAATTGAAAAAAAATAAATCTCAGTTGAGGATCCATACAGACTTTTTAAAAAAATTTTGGGAGGGTCTAATCATTTTTTAAAAAAGTTTTTAAACTAGAAAAATTTTAAAATTGGTATTTTTTAAAAAACCTTAAATTTAACGTTTGGCCTTGCTCTCTCTCTCTCAGGGTGGGATTGATTTGTCCTTAACTTAATTTTCTTTTGAAAAAACTTGTTGATTTGTATGGTTGCAAAAAAATTTAAATTACAAATAATAATAATAATAAAAAAAATTAACTCTTCTCCTTCCCCTAATTTTCCACCCAGATTAACCATTCTTGAAGAGGCGATGCGATTTTCTCAGAGACCTTTATGACCTGCAAGACAAGGTAGTGAGCCCAAAAGGACGGCTGCTGACAAGGCTTTTAAAAGATCGACCCCCCTTTGGGACTGATCTGACTGCTCCCCCTGGCGTGCTTCAGCCCCTCCCCTTCCAGCGTGAGTGGCGGGAACACGAAGTGGCTGGCATGCAGCATGTCCGGGGATGGGGATTAGGCGAGCCAGGACACAACCCTAGTATTCTACAACAAAATCTACATTTATTCAATACAATCAATTTCTTGTGACTCCATTTCCTTTAGAACAATTTACCCCAACTCTCATGTCTAGCAATAGGCTTTTCCTTAAACGAGCACCTCTTGTCCATATAGCCTGCTCGTAGTACATTGATTTCCAACTTCTTCTCTTTGCAGAAAGCAGTAAGATTTTTTGCCCCGGGGCTCCCCACAATTTTCCCTTTTTTGCTTTCGACAGAATAGCTCTTTCTTTTTGTGCTCACTTGTCAGGATAAAAATCGGTTTTTTCCTGTTCATCTGATACATACGGTGGGGTTTACCATTTCCCCAAGAAAAGCCTGCGTGGGATGTAACTGGGTTTTTTTTGGAGTGGGCTTTATTCCGAGCATCCAGAAAAATCAATTGGGCTTATTTTCGGGAACTGGTATGATTTTTCCTCTTGATTTTGCCAGTCTGGTGTCTTTTCTTCCATTTTGGAGTCGGGAACTCGTGTGGTAGATTACCACAATGGGGACAGAGGTGGAAGGTTGTTAAGGGAAATTTTACCATAAAAAAATTCTTCTTCTCTCCCCACACACACACAAAAAAGACACATGGATAAGTGACCAAGTGATGGGTGGACAGTGGACTTTGGGATCTTAAAAACACAACGTGTTTTTGGAATAATTCTTAATTAGACTGGGGGGTTTTTTGGACTGAATGGTTTGTTCCCATCAATATTGCTCTAATGTTCAAAAATTTTAAAAAAATATTAGGCTGCCCAAGCTGGAGGTTTACAAGTTGAAAAAAAAACTCTTAAAACTATGACTGTCGGATCATTCTGGCAAAACAAACACGATATTATTATCAGATGACATTTACAACAATAATAAAGGGTTTACAAACACAGGGGCTTGTTAGTGTAAAACCCCTCCTCAAAAGGGTTTAAAAAAGTCATTCACTATTTGGAAACTTTGTGATGTGAGATTTTCATAAAACATAAATTTTTTTGTCTTTTTTTTAAAGGCAAAAATGAATTTTTTGGGGACCTTGGGGGCTCTTTTATCCCCCATTTTTTGACTTTTCTTTGAAATTTTTCGACAGGATTTGGGATGTGTCTTAACCAGTTTATGGTTTCTTTCAAGTCTTTTTCCCCCATCCCCCACACAAAGCCAGGTTGTGTAATATTTTGGTCTTGGGGGAGGAGAAAAGATGTTCTTTTCACCCATTGGTCTGGGTATGGCTTTTTGGGAAACTGGCTGTCTCAGGGCCCTTAAAACCCCATTCCTATTGCTGTAGGGAGTTGGACAGAAAACCTATAAATCTGCCTCCACTTTTCTCTCTCTCCCCCTTGATGAAAAGCATCTCTCTCAACATATGATGAAGAAGCATCTCTTTGCAAACCCGGGAGGATGAAGACCACACAATGAAGAGCACAGCTCACAGCCATATTGAACAGACAGGGGCAAAGCTGACTTTCCAACTAGACTTTTTTTAAGTAACTGCAAGTTTGTCCACCTAAATTACATACCATTTTATCAGGTTGTATTTTTTAATATTCAAATGTACTTTGCTTTTTTTATTTTTTAAATATTATCAGTAATACAATATTTTTTTTTAACATCCTCTTTTTTTTACATCAATTCCGAGGTTATAGAAAAGAAGGGAAGGTGGATAAGTTATATACGGGAAAGTCTGTGAGATTAGGTTTGGTATTTTAAAAATTACAATAGGGGAAAGTGGAATATTTTACTCAAAAGATAAAACAATTGGTATCGGGGATTTTGGGGTAACCAATTTTTTCCCCCTTTTAAAATACTTTTTTATTATTTTTTGTTTATGCATGGAATTTTGGGGCCCCCGTGTACTGCTGGAAAAAAAAACATTGTTTGGTTCTGAAGGGAATTTTAACCAACAAAGTGTAGAACTTCGGGGTTTAAAGGGCCCCCTGTTTTTAGTACTGGGGTGGTGAGGCCCCAAATTTAAAAAGGGGTCTGGGGTGAAAGATCTTCATTCTCGGCATTTAAGGGGTTAAAGTCTGGGGTGATGGGACGCATTTTGTCATTCATAAGGGTCTCTTTTGTTTGAATCTTTGTGTTGTGGATGTTTGCTTACAGGGGAAAAAGTGGGCCCAACCCATGTTTTGGCAAATTGTTTTAAAGAAAATTGAACTCAAAATCCTCGTTTTTTTAAGTCAAATTTTCCCATTGGGTAAAAAAAACCTAAAGCTGAAACCTGTATTTAAAAGGTAGAAAGCAGAAGCTGAGCTGGTGTACCACAAAATGGAAGGGGCTGGAAGGAAAAAGCAAGAAAAACGGTTTAAAGACGGCTGCTGTTAAAAAGGGGTTTACAGCATGTTTTTGGTAAAAAGGTAATCAATGGAAAAAAAATAGAAAAGTAAATTTTAAAAAGGGGAATGTTGGTGATTTTTGAAAGATGAAAAGTTGGTGTGATAATTGTGAAGTCTTAGCATAAAAACCCCCTTAAAAGTGAAAGCAGTGAAAAAATAAAAAAAAAATTAAACCCATGGTAAAATTTAGGGCAGTAGAAACCAATCGGACGGGAAACCCCAAAAACATGGTGGGTGACTTTAAAGATGGGGCTCAGAAAAAAGGTAAGGGAGTGTGGGGAAAGGAGAGATGAAAGGAAGGGAAAACCCAAAAGGGTGTTTTTTTCCCTTTTTTCTCACTACCACAATCTCAAGAAATTTGGGGGTCTGCCCAGTATTTAAAACGCTACACTGAAAAATTTCACCACTGTTGGAAAACGTGCTGCGGGTTTGATTGGGACAAAGAGATCAGATAGAAGGGGGGGGCGGGGTGTGAATGGCAATTATAAAGGGGCATGAACGGGTTTTGGCAGGATACTGAGAAAAAAAGTGTAAATTAAAAAAAAACAAAAATAAAAGGAATTAAAGTTTTTAAAATTAAAATTTGAGAAGGGCGGGTTTGGAAAAAAAACCCATTGGGGGTTTGGGTTTTTAAATGGGAAAAAAGAAAAAAAAGGAGGGGGGATGGTGCGCAGGAAGCTCACTAGCAAGTGGGCACGGGGGTGGGGGGTCTAACAGCTGTGTGGGTCAGCATTTAAAAAAGCACACACTTAGGTTCGTAACAAAACCTGATGACCAGTTTTAAAAAAAAGAAGCTAAAATTTCCCCTGCAAAAAAAATGGAAAAAGTGGTGGTTTTTTTGAACACGGGTATTTTTAGGCGTGTGGTTTGGACTTGGATTCGGGAAAGCTTCACCCCCCTTTCGGTACATTACCATACAAAAAAAGGACCCCATGCAATAAATGAAAAAATAAAAGGGGGTAGCACAGGAAGACGGGAAAAGGAAAAATAGTTATTTCTATTTAAATTTTTCCCGGCCTTGTGAAATAAACCTTTGTAGGTTTTTATGGTTTGGGTTGGTGCGGTAAAAAATAGTAAGGGCAATTAGCAGGAAAATCCATGCAGGAGACTGGGTTCCCTTGGAAATTGGGTGGCATGGCACAAAGCGGCTAACTTTTCCCAATGAATCCCTAAAAACAAATTTTAGTGTTGGCCCCAGGTGGCAAAGAAAAATGAGATGGACGAAACTGCTTCCCCTTTCCCATTGTGCAGACCTCCTCCCGGGAATAAAAAAAAAGACAACAAGAAAAGACCAAGACAAAGACATGAAAAAAAATGAAGAGACATCAAGAAAAAAGAAAATTACGGGGGGTTTAAGTGAGTAACAAGCCCACAAGTCATGCAATAAAAAAGGCTAGTCACAATTTATAGTTTAAAAGGTTCATTCACGATTTATATTAAGGGAAAATGAACAAACCGTTGGGAATGTCAAAAAAAGGGGATTCATTTTTGCTCAAAAAGTATCTTTTTGGTTTAATTAATTAAGTGGGAAAATTTATAAAAAAAAGGTACTGACAAATTAGTGAACTTTTCAGGAAAGCATGCAGCTGTCATTTCAAGTCATATGGCCCGTGTTTGGTTGTCTAATTGGGAAAATCCCCTGCTGGTTTGGCTGGTACAGGCACAGGCCCAGGGGCAATTCTGCCCAGTGTTTGCAAAGGCATGTTGGTGAGAAAACAACTCTGGGGGGGCCCCGGGGGAGGGGAGTTGCATAGCTGGAGTCTCAGGGTGGTGATGCCCCCTAGGGAAAAGGCTGATGGCAGTCAAAATTCCCATGGGTAAAAAGCAAAAAGGGGGGCCTTTGGTCCCCAAAAGAGGGGGCCACAGATGTTTGTTTGTGAACAGTTTATGCAGTGGCACGTTCTCACTTGGGCAAAATGGTTGTACTGGCACCTGTAACATGTTACCTTTCAAATTTGATTTTTGCGCATATGCTTAAACAGATATTTGGGGCAGGTTAATTGATTAGACACAAAAAAACCAGATTAAAAAATTTAAAAAAGACTAAATTGTATGGGGTAGTTTAGTGGAAGTTGGACGCTCATTTTGAACCACCAGTCTGATGACATGAAGACGGGCAAAGAAACAGTTGAAAACAAAACTGGAGCAGATACAATCATCAGGGCCTTAGTTCTTAGATTGTCTTTGAAATAAAGAAGATATGTAATGGACAAATGGGCCCGGGGGAACTTTTAAAACTGGGGGAGAAATACCCTGCCCAATTATAACAGACTCGTAAATTTAAAACTTTTTATAAAAAAATTTACAAAACATTCTTTTGGAGTGTTGTGATGTGGGTTTTACTAAACGATAAATGTTTTGTATTCTTTAATAATTTTCAAACCAATGTAATTTAGTTCCCTTTGGCTTTTTTTATCCCCCTTTTTGCTTTTCTTTGAATTTTGACAGGATTTGGGATGTGTCTTAAACCAATTTGATGAGCATTTCTTTCTAAAGTCTTTTTCCCCCTCCCCCCACAAAACCAGGTTATTAAATATGGTCTTGGGGGCAGGAGTAAAATGTTCTTTTCACCCATTGGTCTGAGGTAGGGGTGTTTGGAACGGCTTTTTCAGAGCCTTCAAATACCGAATCCCCTTTGGTTTGGTTGGAGAAACTATAAATTCTTGCTCAAACATTCTCTCTCTGACCCACAAAGATGAAAAACATCTCTCTTTTGGGCCCTTTTAAACCCGTGAGGATGAAGACCACACAATAAAAACAACTCAGCAATTTTAACAGCAAAAGGGGGTGAGCCTGTTTATCCCTTTAAAGAGACATTTTTAAATGCAAGTCTTGTACCTGAATTCACATCCATTTATCAGGGTTTTATGGTTCAAATGTCTTTGCTTTTTGTTTTTTTCTATGAAAATTATCATTCATTATTTTATTTTAAAACCCCCTTTTTTTACTCCTAATTGCCCGAGGTTATAGATATAGAAAGGGGAAAATGGGGGAAGTTACATGATAACAAGTCTGTGGGTTAGGCATTCTAGGCACATATTAATAATACAATAGGGAAATGGCAATATATATTACTCTACCAAGATAAAACAATAACCATCCAGTAAAAATTTTTTTTTGTTTTCCCCCCTTTAATTTGTTTTTCCCAAATTTAAAACCTCAAAGGAATAAAGATTTTTGGGTACAGGGCCTAGCGTTTTATGACTCAAATTTAAAAATAAACACCTAAGCTACACATTTATGGGTACACCTTTTAACTCTTCAGTTCAAATTTGTAAATAAAACAAACTAGGATTTTTAAAATTCTGGGTTATCGAGGATTTCTTCAGGTATCCCTAAGCTTTACAAGGGCTTTCATTTGTTCCCCACCTTCCCCCAAAACTTGAATAAAATGCCGTCAGTGTCTTATTACGCCCAGGGCTTGGTGCTCACCTACCACGGGTCCCTCTCCATCAGGCCTGCTCCCAAATTTCCCCCCTTATCTGGAAAACAAGCTGGCCAACCACCTCTGATTTAATTCCCTCCCTTGCACCATTTTTAATTTCTGAAATTCAAGTCACCAGTATCAGATGTTTCTCAGACTGCTTTTGAACACCCGGGCCCATTCCCTTTCTCTTGTTTTTTGTGAAATTTCCCCGACTCCCCCAGTCTTCTTTTTTTAAAGTTTTTTAGTGACATGGAACTCTGTGTCTGAAAATTTAACTTTTTTCTTGTTATGGAATCACTGCCTGCCTTAAAAACTGAATGTCCTTGACGTCTTCACTAATAACATTCTCCCAAATTCCTAGTCTTTTATCAGGACTGCTGTTGAACCTGCGTGGGTCTGAAAATTGCCTTTCTCAAAAAACCATCCCCCTTTTTTTAATTAATCAGTTTCAGTTCTTCTAGAGGGGTTGGCCCCTTGCTTCATTTGAAAGGGGGTTCCCCCTCAGACTCTTTTCCCCCCTACCCTTTCTGAATATAGAAAAGACCAAATGGGCTGCAAATAAATGAATGACTTCAACACCGCCTTCTCCAAAGTTTTTTAAACCCTGTCTTCTTCTTCTTTTGGCTTCTCCAGGATGCCCAATGAAACATCTTGTTCCCTCTTCCTGTCCCTTATTTTCCTTCATTCACCACCTGCGTCCTCCCCCCCATCCAAAAAAATTCAAAGGACCCTCTTCCCCTCCTGCGCTCTATCCTTAAAACCTTTCTCAATAATTAGCATCCTCCCCTGCAATTTCAAACCAGCAAAATCTTGGCTCTCACTTTGTCTCCAAACCATCCCTTTTACCTAAATTTTCCCCCATTTTTTAATTTTATCCCCCTTTGGGAAAACTTGCTTTTAATCTTTACCTCGGGTCTGCTCCTGCTTTCGTCTGATTAGATTTCCCCGCCCCCTTGCTGATACCGTCTGTCAAAAACCTCCTGACACTTTTCTCCCCCCCTCCACCCCGCCCCCTCTTTTTTTCACTTCTCTTCCACCTCCCAGTTCTCTGTACTTTTTTCCCAATATTTAAACTCATCCACCTTTTCCAACTCTTCCCCATCCTCACTATTCCTCTGGGCCCCCCCTCAACACACATGTATTCTGCTTGGTGGTCCCCCCCTTATTCCCTCCTCTCAAACTTACCTCTCCCGGGGCTCCACAAACTGCTCCCTATCCTTTTCGTCCAATTCCCAGTTATTTTAATTAAAAAATTTCAACAATTGTCATTTGCCACTACAAAAAGGAGGGGGCCTCCTTCAGCCCAGCAACCCGTTTAGAATCCAATAATCATCCCCCAACTAATCAATTACCTTTTCAATAAAAAAGTACGGGTTTCATTCGAAAAATTTGAGATGCTTCCTCAAAATTAAACTAGGAAAACGGGGCCTACGTTTCATGAAAAATCAATGTGCCCAGCATTCTCAAAGGGAAATACTTTTTTTGGAAATCGTTCAAGAAGGAAAAAGGGAAAAATTTTTAGAGTTAAACAAAAACGGGCTTCCCTTTCTCTCCATCTCTTTTATGGCACCTTTTTAAAAAATTTTTTCACTAATCATGGTGCTGGGAAATGGTGAAACAAACTGACTGTTAATTTGCTTTTATTACCACTATATCCCAACACGGGTCACGGGGGCCTGGAACCAATCCCAGCCAGCTAAATGCAAAGGGGGAAAAAATCCCGAAGGGCACCAGCCCCAGCAGGGCCACAGGGACAATTTAGGGTCCCAAAACCCCTTTTGTCTTTGGACTTGGGGAAAACCAAAACAGACACAGGGGCTTAAACTCCATGAGGGGGACCCAGAACTCGGGCTCTAACTGCGAGGCACGGGGCTACCCCTGCAACCTGCTGGGGGTTACTGCTGTGTGAAAAATTTTAAATAAGTTGATAAATATTTTGTATTCTTTTAATTGACAAATCAACATAATATGTTTCATTTGTGGGAAACTTTCTTGTTTAACTAACCCAGCACCCCAGTCTTTAGGACGACTAAGGTAATATCACAAAATTGGGGGAAATCGTTTAAACCAGTTTGGAAATGGTTTTAAAGATTGAAAAGGGCCAAATTTAATTTTAAAACTTTTTTCAAAAAAAAAAAAAACCCAAACCATGTTGGGAAAAAAATTTTTTTTTAAAAAAAAAAAATTTTTTGGGGTTAAAAAAAGGGTCCTTTTTACTCCCCCTTTTAAAAATTTTAAATTTGGAAGAAAACTAAAAATAGAAAAAAGGGTGAAAAAAAGGGGTTTTTTAAAAAAAAATTTTTTTTTTTAAAAATTTTCAAAAAATTTTTAATTTGAAAAAACCCATTTTTTTTCCCCTTTTAATTGGTTTTTTTGGGGAAAAGGGGAGAAAAAAGAAAATCAAAAAAAGCGGGGAAAAAATTTTTAAAAAATAAAAAGGGGGTGACTTTAAAGAACCACCAAAAAAACATTCAAACAAAAAAAACCCATGTTTTTTCTAAAAAAAAAAGAAAAATTTTCCTGAAAAAGCCCCTTGGTAAATTTAAAAAATAAAAAAGGGAATAAAAGAAAAAATTGAAAACCCAAACCCTAAGTGGTTTTATTGAACTTTTTGGAACTTTTTAACCCCAAATTGGGGGTTTAAGAAAATCAAAAAATTGGGTCTAAAAAAATTTGAAAAAAGGGTTGGGTAAAGGGGATCCCCCACCTAGCGAAGGGGGAAATTAAAAATTTTGGGGGCGTTAAAATGGAAAGACAAGAATTCAAAAAACTATTGTGATCCCTTTGTTTAAATCAAAATTTTTTCAAAAAGGCCCATTAGGAAAAAAGATTAAACCCGATCTAAACCCTTTTTAATTCACACCAAAAGGTTTTTTAAAATGGAGAAACCCCCTTTAAAAAAATTAAAAAAAACCAAAAATGGCCCCAGAATGGGAGGCCGGAATTACCAAGGGATAAAAAAATTGTTTAAACGAACTTTTAGCTTTAAAAGGAAAAAAAATGATTCCGACGGGGTTTTAAAAAAAAGGAAAATGGGTATTAATTGAAAAAATTTTTATTTTTAAAACCCCAAAATTTTTTATAGGGGAAGTATAATTAAAGGGAATGGGGGAATTTTTAGAAAAAATTATAAGTTTACGGAGTCTAAAACCACACTAAAAAGGGGGAAACAAATTCAAAAAAAAGTTAAAATTTTAAAAGGACCCTTTATTAACAAAATTTTAAAAAAATTTTAAAAAAAATTCCTAAAAAAGCTGGAAAAATTTAAAATTTAAAGACGAATGTGACAAAGAAGAAAAAAAATAAAGGAAAAATGTTGAATTGCGGTTAAAAGGAAAACAAGGGCAACCCAGTTGTTAATTTCCAAGGCTGGGTTTTTTTGTGAGTTTTGACTTGGAGTAAGATTTCCAAATTTGAGGGGGCTGATGCTGAATATTGATGATTTACGAGAAAACTCAGACAAGTCCTATTTCAACTGATATTCTAAGCAATCTAGATGATATGGAAATTTTCATAATGATTGGCAGTCATATCTCAACCACCTACAAGCAGTGCCTGCTTTTAATGCAAACTGGATGACAGCTAACCCTTATAAAATGTAAATTGGGTTGTTGGAAATTCAATATTTGGGGGTATTCTATGGGAAAGTTTTGATTAGACTTCAGTTGAACAAGATGAGTGAGGTGCTTGTGTATCCACGCAGGAACGAAAAGCAGGTTCAGGATTTCCAGGACTTGTTTATTATAGGAGATTCATTCCAAATGTTTCACATAGAGTGTCCTCTAACAACTGCTCTGAGGGTGAATGTCCTTCTCGTATTTTGTAAGGAGTTTATTCTGCAGTCGAATGCAAGTGTGTCTGTTTTGTGGGCTGTAGTCTCTCAGAATTTCAAAGGGAAATTCATGTTTTGACGGGAAATTGTTTCCGAAGTGTCATTACTCAACCATCAAAAAGAATATCTGTCAATGAACTGGGCAGTAGACTTGCTCCCATTAAATGTGAGGGTAGATTCAACTGCAACTTCTAGGCTCACCATGTAGCGGTCTGTGCCCAGTGGTTATGTGGGAACAATTAAAACTGGCCGCTGACCTGGCTGTGTTGTCATTTTTCTGTCATCTCTAATCTTGAATGAACTTTTGAATGAAGGAGGCTATCTATTCCTGTAATCTGACAAAGGGACGAAGCAGGATGACTGACAATATCAATGCTGCTTTGGTTTCTGGGTCTGATGTGACTGCCTTGAATAAAATGCATGAGACTGTTCCTGTTTCACAACAAAAAGCTTGGATTTCTAGGAAACCTGATTCACCTTTCACTCTTATACAAGTCTGTGACCCAATGTCACAATATTAAAAAAATGCAAGTGTTTCCCTCAATACAGATGGACAAACCCACAATTTTTCAAACTCTGATACTCAGCGACAAACCCGTTTTGCTCATAAGTTACTCAATCTGGTTTGTACTTCTTGACATTAAGTGGCAATCCACCCAGACAAACTGGGCGTGTAGGTGCTTCAGCTACACCAATGTGATCAGCAACACGATTGGGACCCCACTTTCATTTTTGATTTCAATCTCAGATAACTTGCACCAAAATCTGAGTCTGACAAGTCCAACAAGCCAGAGTCAAATTTCAGTGAAATACACCATCGTCCTGAGTTTTTTGTTTGTACATTTGTTTTGCTCCTCTCACAGATCCCACTGCCATTTTAAATGTGTTTGCTCTTTGGTACTAGACACATGCAGGATTAACATCGTCAAGAGCTTCACTCCACCAACAAAAGTCTTCCCTTCCCATAGCACAAGTTTTTGATGTTTATAGCCGATTATCTCCAAGTGACATCTGCCATCAACCCCAATGTCGACATCTGCCCTGAAAGATTTATCTCTTTTAGTTTTTGACATTTTTGTTTATTTTAGAAACTTTTACAAACCCCCAGTTTTAATGCGACCCTAGGGAACCCACCCATTGGGAACCACTATAATAACTGATACTGAAAAACTCAGTGAACTGTTCAAGACTTTTAAAAAATATGCCAAAAATCTCACATCAGCATTTCTAGTTGAGAAAATGACATTTTTGGGATGTTTTAAAGATTTGCTCTTGTTTGGCTCTCCTCCTCTAGCGAATTCGTTCGGGTTTGTTCGTTTGACTTGATTGTATGTAACAAAATTAAAAAAGACTAAGACACAAACAAGGAGGCAGACTTGCTGTTTACTGATCTTTACTGTTTATTAGAGTTAAGGGGTTTACAATTAAAAAATAAAACAAATTTTTTATGTAAGAACCCCAAAAATGCAAGTATTAGCACAATTAGTATTGTTTAATGGAGTGAATCATTAAAATGAACTGTAGACATCTACTGTGAGTTATCCATGTGATCCATGAGCATGCACTGTAACACGTGTGACACTCGGTCCTTTCACATGTTCTTCACACAAACAAAGGGACGTTCAAGATCACATTCAGCGTCATTCCACAATCCTGGACCTGTGAAAGAAAAAAGAGTAAAAATGTTAGTAAAAGGCATTTAATGAAGAGTTGGGCAGCAGTGCACAGATTTAAACTGCCATTTCAATGTCCACACTTTTATTTGCTGTCCTCCCCTTTTACATCTTTAAACCAAAAGGTCCATTTGAATTTTATTTTGATATTTTCCCTGTGTCTGAAGCCGCTGTAGAGTGTTGGTGATTTATGCTGATGTAAAACTGAGTTGGTCAACACATTTCCTAACCTGAGCCCTGGAAATAAGACTCAATTTGGTTTGCATTCGTGCTTGGAGTACAATCAGAGGCAATGCCTGTTATTTTTATTCAATTTCTTGCTCAATGAGATATCTTACCCTCTCAAATAAACACTTAGCCCTGCGTTCTGCAATTTGATATACACTGTAAAAGCAGACGTGGTGTAATTGTCTTCATGTCTAGATGATTTTCATATATTTATGATGTTTTAGAATCACAATGACTGAGTTTGCAGTAGACGCCAGTATCGTAAGAGGAGTGTTTAGAAAATGGATTAAAAAGATGAACAACACTCACTCAACTTGTGCCCATTTGTCGTGGTGCCCTTCTGTCTATTGCATTAGCAGCTGAAGCCATTCCATGAATGTCACATGTGAGTGCACTTGAAGATTACAAACAGGAGTGGCATGGCGGCACAGTGTGCAGAGACTGGAGGCCTACAACAAGTCAGGGTGCAGTTTGGATGTTCTTTCTTTGTCTGCATTTTCTTTTTCTTTCCTGCTAGTTTTCCTCACACATCCAAAAGGTAAGTATCTGAGATGAATTGGCGACTCACAAATTCTGGCTCTGGATGTGTGCCCATGTGTGCCCTCTGATATCTTGGCTCATGTGTTGAACTGGATCCTGCACAATTCTCTCTCAACTCACTATGCCGTTGACTTTTTAAGCAGGTTTAAAAATAGATGGATGCACAGAAGTGACTACTAGGTGACATTGTATGCTATGATACTTTGTGTTGTGCTGTGTTTTAAACTATAAGAGAAAGATACAACTTATTAAAAAATATCACAGATTACAAAAAGAGCTGGTCAGGAGTCAGGAGCTTCTAAAAAGCTGACTAAAGATCTAACTAAATAGCACGTATCACTTTGAGGTTGTTATTAAAAGTCACATGGGTATTACGTGATATGCAATGATATATTTTCTCAACTTTTGTTGCTTTTTTTTACATTGCAATATTTATGGAAGCAGCCGTCCATCCCAGCAGCATTTGGTCAAAATTAATACTCTGTAAGGATGCCAATCTTTCTTAGGGCACACTGCCACAAACACAGACACACAGCAAAGTGGGCCAATTGACATTCACCAGTTAGACTAACTTGGACATCTTTAGGATGTGGGGGACAATTGGGAGACCCACAGATGTTGTCCAGTCTGGAATTTGAGCGTTAACTTCTGTAGGTGTAAAGAAGCAGCAGCAGCCATTGTCCCAATGTGCCATCCATGCACTCAAGAGCCAAACTCGCCCTTCAGACTTGCTCAGATGGTGTGAGGATAATGAATATAATGCTGAGATGACCATTTGAACCTACGATGAGCATCCGGCTGGACTGCTAGCTCTCTCACAGTTTAGCACACCACAGCGGTGATGATTGTCATCGTTAATCTCTAGTCACACCTGTGACACCCTAGAATTGTGAACACTTTAAGTCACTAAAGCAACATAAAGTCAGGATAAGGTGTTTGCATTTTGAGTTGCTGTAAATCAGTCAGACATTTCTAAGTATCCTAGTGGCAGCTTATTGTCAAGACTTACTATTATGCGTTGGTCATCAAACAGCCTTCACTTCCACAGTAGTTGTCTGGCTGACCAGGGACCCACTTCTGATAATTAAAAGCAGATCCATCTTTCCAGTACCAATAGTTTGTCTACAAAATTTAAGAATATAGACTGTGTCAGTTGGATGATATTTCCTTGTCCACCACTCTGACAGACCACAAAACAACCAGACCCAGCTGCTTCAATGTCAGCAGAGCACAAGAAAAATGAATTGTATAAAAGAAAATTAAAATGAAAATACAAGAGAAACAAAGATGAGGGGAACACAAATGAAAAATGAAAGCAGTAGTGACCTCACTAGAAAGAAAAAATGAAAAAGATGTGGGGGGTCACAGAAAATTCTTGGAAGTGGTCTACTGAACAATTTCTCAAATGATTCAACGTTAGGGTGACCAAAACTAAGTTTTAAGTGGCTGACCTTATGGAAAATAAGAAATTATTTTATTCATGTATTAGCATAAATAAATATAGAAAATTTATAAGCAGTAACATTAGTGCAAGTATTAATGCAAGTCAGGCATACTAAGCAAATTGTTAAATAAAGGCACATGCCAAGATTTCTTTTTTAATTAAAGCTTAGCTGAAGTCGCCAACATCTTATCAGCTTGAGAGGCAAGGAAGGGAGAGAAACATAGATGGAGACGTCCAAGAATGAAAGAGGGGAACATCTGCAAGCTCAAGGCCGACTAAAAAAAAGCGAAGCAGAAAAAGTAACAGAAAATAAAACTACCGGTGGTTCCCATAAAACACTTTTTTGACAGGCCAACTGCAGAAAAGGGAGTCAGGATAAACAGCGAATAAACAGTTTTGAGAATGATAAGAAATGATTATATAAACTGTGATTTTGAACTGTTCGGGCTCAGTTTGGCCTGATTGGGCTGAGTCAGCGTTATTGTTTATTGCAATAAATCTAATTACTCTGTTTGCCTATCCTTGAATCCTTTAGCCTTTATTTAAAGTGAGAATCTTCAGCGTATTTTTCGCTTCCACAACCTCAGGTCACAGTCAGGGTCGGTGGGCTCATTCTCTCTGTGCGGTACAGGAGGACCTTGGCGTCAGACCATTTCTTCAAATTAAGAGGAGCCAGGTGAGGTGGTCAGGGCATGGAGTCAGAGGGTGCATCAGGCAGAACATATTGGCAGACAACTCATTGGCACACATTATCTCTGGGCCTACATTACAACTCATAGGAATTCCCGCTGCAGATGCTGCAGGGAGTGCGGTTGACTGGTCTGTTGCCAGTGTGACCGTATGACACATCAGCAAATGAGTGAGCGAATATGAGGGGACATAAAGGTAGAAACAAAAGTGTAAACGTAGCAAACAAAAGATAAAAAATGAAAAATGCCTGTAAGCTACTTAGTATGAAAAGATCAATAAAGGCACAAGAAATGGGAAACACATTCAAATCCAATATTAAACTGAAAGGTCTGAAAGATGGAGTTAAAGCAAAGATAAAGAAATGGGAGCTTACAGTGACTGAAGGCCTGAGCCAGCACAGCAGTCAAGAACATTTAATTAAGACAGCAGGCGGGTAGGACAGCCTCGGGTACCCGTAAAGCAATGGAGATGCCTGGTGAAAGCGTGGGGTGAGTCGTCCAAAGTTGAAGAATGCCAGCTTCCATGTCACTGACATAACCAGTCAGAGGGTGGTGAAGATGATAAATGGGCAATGGACAGTTTAAAAATCTTCTATTTTTATGTGTAGGCAACAAATATTTTGTCTTTTTTTAAGTTTAGGATTACTGATCATTATTGCCTATCATAACCACTGTATTAGAATTAAAGTAAAGTAATCTAAACAATCTGGAAAATGTCGTGTCATCACTCAGCACAGTGGTCTGTCTTTTGGGTTGTGAGAGATAACAACAAAAACTGGAAAAACCGTGTGGATGAGAATTTTACACTCCTTAGCTTCTACAGGCAATTAATTATACGTGAGGAAACCTCACTGAGCAGAACAGAACCTGGATGGTCCATTAAAATAAGTTCAAAACGTTTTATAATTTACCTGAGAAACACGAGCGCCTCCAAGCCAAGTTTGCGGGTTTGAGTTGTCTCTGTTTGCAATTACATTTTTTATAAATGTGTTGGCTTCTTCGCTGTGCACTGAGGCGAGGTTTCCTCCAAGATATTGACAATATAACTAAAGAAGAAGAAAAGGTCACAAACAGTCATAAGAGATTGGCTGGTCTCTGATTGGACAGGCAAACAAATGCATTTTATTAAACAGATGAATGCAACTTTGAACAGGGTCTAGAAACACCACCAACTGAATCAGTTCAGATAAAGATTACAAGGAGTGTCTCAAGCCTTCATGCAAATGTCTGTAAAATGTGTCACTCTTGTGACTTCATTGTCACAACTGTCACAAATGTCAAGAGCAGCAGCAGAACTTCTGAATTCACTTTAGCAGAGCCCTTGAACCTCAGGATACTCTTGCCAGTTAACTTCAGGATGCACGATTGTGTAAAAACTGTGCCATAAGAGACAGGGGGCACAGCTGAGTGACTAACTCTAATAGTTCATAGTGTGCCAGTAAACCTGAACAGAATAAACAGAACTAATAAAATCATTTGGAGTCACCCTGCTCAAATTATTTCCAGCTGCAAAAGAAAATACATAGATTATTCTACACATACAGACCCCATGTGTGCTGCCAAAGCTGCTGAATGGACAGGGAAATGGAGTTGAAACAGAGTTGCTAAAAGTCAAAACCAGGAAATCACCAATACGCGTCATCAGAACCAAATCTCTCAACAACAATTGTATTGCAGCCAGAATGCTAGTCATAAGTACGCACACTGATTAGGGATTTAAATACTAGACATGCTGCTGCTGTGTTCACCTGAGACAAAGAAAACTGATAAATCCTAACCTTAATTCCTATTGTCTATCCCACTACTTGGTCACTTATTCCTTGTGCCTGTGGTTATGTTTGTGAAGAAAGAAATGTTTAATGCTTGAGTGAAATTTACACTTCGAGTTTCCAACTGTGTCTCCGTGTTCTTGATAAACTTGTTTTAAAGTCACCGTCTCAATCCACTGGACTGGCGCCCTTCATCATTTTAAACACTTCAGTCAGGTTTCCTCTTCATCTCTGAAAAGTCTCAGCTCCACACGTCAAGGCGCTATATAACCTGACATTCTGTTAATGGCTTCTGAACACTGTCTGGCAGTTGATAGCTTAGAGTCCACTCTGACTCCTAAATCCTTCTCGTGAGGTGGACTCTCGATTTTCAGAACCTCCCATTGTGTATTCAAACCTGACATTTTCACTTCCTATATATATATATATATATTGCCTATAGAAAACCATTGAAATAGTTATGCTATTTGTCATAAAGCCTGAAATCAAAAACTGTGCTCAAAAGAACCTTTACTAACTTTATTTACAAATATTGCCTTGAAACATCAAACCACTGAAAAGAAAGTGAGCAGCTCAGAAAATTAATTTAAAAATGAAAAACAAGAATGTCATCAATCCCCTGGTTTAACACTTAGTGGAGCCACTGTTTGGTGTAATTACAGCCGTCAGTCCTTTTGGATATGTCTCTACTAGCTTTGTACACCTACCTTGGGGAATGTTTTCCTATTCGTTCTTTTTGAGTTCAGTTAATTTTCATTGTTGGTCTGCAATGGTCTGCTCTCCTCAAGTCCATCCATTGATTGTGTGTTAGATTTAAGTGAGGGCTCTGACTTGGCCACTCAAGGACATTCGCCCTCCTATCCTTAAGCCACTGTGTTGTTTGCTCATTTGGTGGTAAGTTTGGGATCGTTGTCATGTTAGAAGGCGAATGACCTTCCCATTTTCAACTGTCTAGCAGAGGGATGCAGGTTTTCCTTAAGAATTTGGGTGCACTTTGCATCATCCTTTTCCCCTTCAGTCCCGACTAATTGCCCAGTCCCAGATGAAGAGAAACCCCTTCGAAAAATAATACTGCCATCACCCTGCTTCACAGGGGTATGGATGGTTGGCATGCTGTGTTTCTCCAAACATTGCTCTTGGAGTTCAATCCACAAAGGTCAATTTTTGTCTCACCTGATCATGGCACTTTTTCCACATGGCAGCAGAATATCCCAGCTGAGTTTCTGCATAGATTGTGGCACCTTTTCAGAAAAGGTTTCTTTGGTCACACAGACCAGCTTGAGAGGTTGTTGCCACAGGTACAAGTCCACCATTTCCTTCCATGAATCCTTGTAAGTCCTGCAAAGTTGCCTCTTGGCAGCCTCTCTGATCAATGCCTTTCTATCTCGGTAATCCAGTTTGGATGGACAGCCTGATGTAGGCAATGTTTAGGCGGTGCTATACACCTTCCACTTCTTAATGATACTCAGAACAGTACTCAGAAGGAGAGCTAAAGCCTTTGAAATCTTTTTGTAGCCTTCTCCTAACTTACAGTATGCCTTTCTACAACTTTATGCTGGAGCAGCACTTTTGACAGCACTTTCCTATCCGTGTTAGTTTCTTTTTCAGAACCTTGCACTCCTAGTAGTGAAATCTTGAAGAGATAGCTGGTTTTATTTTATTATTATGTCAGGTGGGGCAGTTAGCCAAGTGTTTGGTCTGGCAGCTAATAGGTTACATATGATGAACTTTAGAATGGTACACTCTACGGGTGTGATCACTTTAATAAACCTAGTATTTCACTCATTGATTTTTAATAATTGCCCAAAATGTTTTAGAATGTTATTTCACATTGACAAAGAGGGTTAGAATGTGTACATATAGCTAACAAATTTAGACTTATTTTATTTCCCAGGGTGTAATGTGACAAAAGGTATAGATTTTCACAGGTATGATGACTTTCTATAGGCACCTGTACACACACACACACACACACACACACACACACACACACACACACTAAAGATTTTGAAGTTCTTCTAAAAGCACAAATTATTCTATGACCACAGATTCCTGTCAGCTTTACAATTTTTAGTCAATCTGTGGTAGAGCATTTAATTACAAACTTTCTTTTTTCACTTCAATGTTTTTATTCAAATTGTTAATAATAAAATGAATTACCTCAGCTTCAGCATGTCCTTTTGTCACTGGAATGAAGCGGTAACATTTGCTTTGAAATGGAGTCCAGCTATAGGCACAGGAACATTGATCTAATAATGAATGAGACTGTTTCAGTAAATGTAGTGCAGCATCATCCAGTAATGCAGGGTTAGGTTAAATGACAAAAAGAAATACAGATTACAATGTGGACATCATATCACGTACACAGCCATTCTCAGTCTTGCAGAACTTAGCGATGTTAATACATTGATCTGTTAAACTCCACTGCGGTGGGTTGGCACCCTGCCCAGGATTGGTTCCTGCCTTGTGCCCTGTGTTGGCTGGGATTGGCTCCAGCAGACCCCCGTGACCCTGTGTTTGGATTCAGCAGGTTGGAAAATGGATGGATGGATGTTAAACTCCATGTTGCATCTCTTTCACTCATCAGTCTGTCCTTTTCCTCCACCTGTTAGTTCCAGTAGAGCAGAGTTTTTGACACAAGGATTATATGACTTCTTGCACCAAAGCACTCAGAGGATACACAGACTATTATCACTAATGGCCAGCTGCTAGAATAGCAATTTTTTCGATAATTCTGACACTAAAGGGTCACCATCTCCCTTTCATATGGAATGGCTGCCATTACAAAGCAGTCTTTGTCTTACGCTACGGGCGATTTGCTAATGTAAAATCTGTAAAGCTCTGTGTGTGTATGTGTTAAATGAAAGTGCATTAAAATGACAATTTTATGTTTCTCTCTACTTCAGAGCTCCTTCTCTGAGTAAAACCCCTTTACACATTTTTTCTTCATAGTATTTTTTGCTTTCCTTTACTTTTTTTTAACAAGTCTGTAATTTGCTACTTTTTCGTCTTCATGTTGGACTTTGCATCGGTTTCTGCTTCAGCTGAATCTTTTAAGGGGTTATGCTGCCACCTAGTGGCTGACAATATATAAATAGATGGTGAGTCCTGTTCGTGACAGTTTGAATAAGTCATTCAGAGTTGGCTTGTGGAAACCAGCTCCACGTGGTCTATATGCAGAAGTGTGAACCCCAACTGCACCAATTTTACAACAAATCAACTACATATCCAGCTGAAAAAGCCATTTGAAAAATACTTTATAACCAAGCAAGCATGTATACAAACACCATACCACCTCCAGCCAAGATGAAGATGTCCGGTGACTTGGCTATGAACTGGGAGATCTTTAAAGTGGAATTTCAGCACTTTATTTTAGCTACCAGACCTGCATGAGAAGCCCGCGGAGGTACAAGCAGCCACCCTGAGACAAGTAATGGGTAGTGAGTGCCAACACGTCTACCGACATAATCTGCACTTAATGGGACGAACAGCAACAGGATGCTGCCGCCATCTTGGCTGCCCTTGAGAGGTATTTCAAGCTGACAAAGAAAGTCATATTCAAGCACTTTGTTTTTTGGATCCCTCAAGCAAGAGGAAGGTGCAACAATAGACATACTGTATTTGTAACTAACCTAAGGGAGAAAGCTGCAACATGTTATTATGGACAGTTTAAAGACGAACTGATTATGGACACGCTGGTGCTAGATATTACTGATGAAAGCACTCTAAGGTGCTTGCTAACAGAATGTGAACTTTAGCATCCGCTATTGACATCTGCTGAGCTGCAGAGGAAACAGACTTCTGAATGAAGGCATTAACACAGGCTAAACCAGATGACATTATTAACAACTCAGACGTCTGAAAGCCTGCACAACAAGGGACACTCAAGCCCACCAAGTCATGACTTCCGAGAAACCCCAGGAAGCAGAAAAGTGCAAGTATTGTGGCAGTACACACAACCAGGGAAGAGTCATGTGCTTAGCTTTCGGCAAGGTCTTTCTACTCAGTGGAACCCACAACCTCAACTCAACTGTGGGCATGGACACCAGCCCTGCACAACTGATGGCCCACAGGCAGAAAACACCCTTCTGGTTGACTGACATCACTGCTCGAACTGTGCATAATTACAGATGCTCCTGGTAAGCTGCATTTTATCCGGAAAGTTGTAAAACAATCATATAATAAAATGGCCAGACATTCCTGAATTGAACCGGCATATGGAGACAGGGAACTTGTCTCCAACAGGTAGCTCCGCGCTCATATCTGGTAGATGTGGAAGGAGCCCTGTACTGATGCAAGTGGGTGGACCTCAGGCCTGCCAAGTCTACTCCGACCACACTGACAGAAATGTTTCAAGTTCACACAGAGCCCAGCAAAGCAACGCATCAAGACAGACTGAGGCCTCAATGAAGGATCAGCTGGAGCATCTGCCTGCAACTGTCAGCACACCCTTCTTACAGCTGGGGATGAAGATGCAAACTGAGAAGGCACCTGAGACCTCGCACTACATAAGCAACGCCAGACGGATTCAGCTGCAGAATAAAAAGTTGAGTTTTGTGGCTTAAATAACTAGTTGGCATGTGGAAACCAGTTCTGTGTGCTCCATATGCTTAAACAGAACTTGTCCCTTCCTGACCTCCAGTTTTGTTGTACCATCTGCTAGTTTCCAGCTCAGTGCTGCTGTGCTAATCTGCTCAGGCCTATGGATTATTTCAGGTATTCTGCAGGCCCTCCAACTTGTTTTTGCTGTGCTCATTATTGCTATTTTATTTTTTTATTTATTTATTTTTTTTTATTATTTATTAATTTTATTACAATCAATACATAGCAATCAAGTTTTTACAAAAAAAATTATGCTAAGAACAGATCGATCCCCACCCCTGAGAGAGAGAGCAAGCCAAACGGTGTAAAATTTAAGGCTTGTAAAAATACCTAAATCAACATATTCTCTGTGCTTTATAAACTTATTTTAAAATATTACTGATTAGATCCTGCCATGTTTTGAAAAAGTCTGCACAGATCCTCTAACTGAGTATTTGATATGTTCCAACTTCAAATAATATAACACATCGGTTTCCCACTGACTTAAAAGAGGAGAGTTTGGGTTCTTCCAGTTTATCAGAATAAGTCTGCGTGCCAACAGTGTAGTGAATGCAATCACAATTTGTTTGTCTTTCTCCACTTTAAGACCCTCTGGAAGAACCCCAAACACAGCTGTTAATGGGTTAGGAGGGATTGTGAGTCCAAGACTGTCTAAGAGGTAATTAAACATTTTTGTCCAGAATAATGTTAATTTGGAGCAGGCCCAGAACATGTGACCTAGTGAGGCTGGGGCTTGGTTGCAGCGTTCGCAGGTTGGATCATCACAGCCCTGGAAACATTTTGGAGAGTTTTAGTCGAGACAGATGTGCTCTCGATATATAATTTTGAGTTGTATAATTGTATGCTTTATGCGATATGGAGCTCGAGTGAATTCTCTGCACTGCTACTTTCCACTCCTTTTCTGATATATTAATTGAGAGGTCATTTTCCCAGTGTCCTCTTGGATCTTTGAAAGGAAGGGATTGTAAAAGGATTTTATATATTGTAGAGATGGAGTCTAACTCCTTGAAATTGAGCAATAATTTTTCCAGTGTGGATGAGGGTGCAAGATGAGGAAAATCTGGAAGGTTCTGTTTAACAAAGTTCCTGATTTGAAGATAGTGAAAGAAATTTGTAGCTGGAATGTTAAATTTGGAATGTAATTGTTCATAGGATGCAAAGACGTTGTCTATATAAAGATCTCTAAGCAAGTTAATTCCAAATTTTTCCAGATATTAAAACTGCATATGTTTGTGAGGGTTGAAAGAGGTGGTTCTCTTGCAGAGGTGCCACAGATAGAAGCTTCTCCGTCTTAAAATGCTTTCTACATTGGTTCCAGATTCTAAGTGAGTGGAGCACAATTGGGTTATTAGTGTATTGCTGATAACGTGTGTTTATTGGAGCACAAAGCAAGGAATACAAAGAAGTACTGCAGGATTTTACTTCTATTGCGATCCATGCCAGTGTATGTTCTTCTATTTGTGTCCAGGTTCTTATCGCCTGTATATTTGCTGCCCAGTAATAAAACTGGAAGTTAGGTAGAGCCATGCCGCCTTCTGCCTTTTGTCTTTGTAGGGTCAGCTCTTTTGATGCGTGGATGTTTAGAATTCCAAATAAATGAGGTTATTGTTGAATCTAATTGCTTAAAGAACGATTTATTAATGTATATTGGTATGTTTTGAAATAAAAAAAGGAGCTTAGGAAGAATATTCATCTTAACAGTGTTAATTCTTCCAGCTAGTGTGAGATGAAGGGTTGACCATCTATGCAAGTCTTGTTTAATTTTTTCCATGCAGACGACGAAATTTTGTTGATATAGAGCTTTATGTTTACTTGTGATGTTTACCCCGAGGTATTTAAACTGTTCTGCAATGATAAAAGGAAGGGTATCTAATCTAATATTATATGCTTGAGAATTCACGGAAAGAGTACACTTTTATTCAGATTAATTCTGAGACCAGAGAGCTTTTGAAATTCTGTGAGTGCTGCTAAGACTGCAGGCACAGAATTTTCTGGTTCCGACATATACAGTACCATGTCATCTGCATATAATGAGATTTTCTGTTCCAGTCCTTCTCTGCTAATCCCCTTTATCTGATCAGTATTTCGACAATGTATTGCCAGTGGTTCAATGGCAATTGCAAACAGCAGTGGTGACAAAGGGCATCCTTGTCTTGTGCCACGTTCTAGTTTAAAGTAGTCTGAGCAAATGTTATTGATGCAAACTGAAGCTTCTGGGTTAGTGTACAGTAATTTAATCCATGCACAAATGTTCGGGCCAAACCCAAACTTCTCCAATGTAGTAAAAGGTATTTCCATTTTATTTTACCTCTTACCCTCGTAAGTGTTGAGTGCTAAGCTTTCAGAACATCATGTCTGTAAACTCAATTTTACCAAACAACATCGGTACTTTTTACTCTCTCAGGATATGACAGGTCTGAAAAAATCACAGAGATGTGCACACCATCTACAGATGGCAACGCCTCAAAACAGTTGCAATGCGTTGTAGCTTCATAACTTTGTCCTTTTTTATTAGTTCAAAAATGGTAACAACAGGTCTTGTTATCAAACATTATTTAGCTCTAGAAGGGTTGATCACCAAATGATGTCAATAGCAGAAGTTCTCTGATAAGAATTCTCGGTCGACTGATTGTGGGTTGTCACAGCTTTATAATGAAACATGCCCTTGTCTTCTAATTCCTCTTCTCCCTGTCTTATTTTATCATTCTACATGTCTGGCTGGATCAAAAGCTCAAGGAGTATCAGTTTGAATTTCCTCTGGAGACTCTCTGGGTCAACATCAAGTGTGCTCAACTTTTCCCAGCTGCCCCAGTCCACCTTACTGACCCAGTCAGCTGTGAGGTTTCCGCCATACTGACACCCTCAGGTGATGAACTTATTTATATTGAACACTCTGTCCATAGCAAATGGTTAGGGTGAATTACTCTTGAAAGCTCCAACATCAGCTAATCATCTTTCTTTTTCGACTGTGACATCCACGTGTCTATCCATACCGGTAAGCTTACGTGAATTGTGCTGTTTCTTCATTGCTTTCTTTGATTTTTTCTGTTTCTTGTTTGCTTTATTACTTCTAAACGTTTGGTTTTTCATGTACTTTAATTAAATATAAAATAATACATGACTTTTGGCATTATATTTCTACTTTAATTCCTATTTGTATAACTTATGAAACTGTTTGAGCATTGAAAAGGCACCATATAAATGAAACATATTCATTTTGTTAGTTTTATGACCTTTCTGCTTTCCCCATCGCGCTGCGTAAACTACATTGGTGTAAACTGAAAACCCCCAGAATGAAACTCATTTGAAACAGGGACCGGGCACTCTGGTTTCCTCCCGCAGTCCAAAGAAATGCAGGTTGGGTGCATTGGCAATTCTAAATTGTCCATAGTGTGTGCTTGGTGTTTGTGTGTGCGCGCCTGCGGTGGCTGGCACCCTGCCCAGGGTTTGTTTCCTGCCTTGTGTTCTGTGTTGGCTGGGATTGGCTCCAGCAGACCCCCATGACCCTGTAGTCAGGATATAGCGGGTTGGATAATGGATGGATGAAACATGGACAGTATTTTTGAATAACCCATTGGCTGCTCAGTCATTTAAACTGCCTTCAACTGCGCACTTCCTCTGAAGGCACCAGAGCCTCGTATGTCAGAGAAGTAAAGCCACCTTTCTAATGGCAGTGCCAAGGAGTAGCCTGTTTTATGATTTGCAGTAGGGTTATTGATTTCATCCCAAAACGTTCCCCACATTTCACAAGCTGCAAACATATTACAGACCTCTGGTCTAAGTCAAAAGTATAGGACATGCTGTTTTTCAAAAATTCACTTCTGATTGGGTGATATGCTTGATTGCTACTTTGATGCCCCTGCCAATCAATTAAAGGGCACACCACTTCTGAGTAACTTTACAGTTGCCAGTCAGCCTAGTAGCTGGGGAACAGAAGTAACTTGGCAAATTGATTCAATAGGGCGGTGTCATTAAGTTGGCACCTAAACCTGAATTGAAAGTCTTCCTTGATTAATTTACCAAATCTGCTTGTTCTACTGCAGGCTGAGAAAACAAGCAGGCCAGAAGTAAGAGGTGCCAATCCATGGAAGGGCACACTCATTTACAGCAGAAACAACTCTTAATTTAGCCTTAATTGAGCCTGTGTGGCAACAGCACTGAACACCAGGCCAAAACATCACCTTCACCTTGGCCAAGACAATCGGAGATGAAAACAATGGAAGGAAACAAATCAAGTGCCAGCTAAGCAACATCTACTGTAAGTTGCCTGATGCTTTGAGGTGCTGAGTTTTCTCTTCATCCTAATGGACTAATGTGTGTTATTTCAAATTTTTACTCTAAGGTTTTTTTGCAAACACACTAAATCACATTATTTGGAAATTAAACGTTTATTTCAAGGATAATTACAGGCTGATGTGATCCCAGACTGGCAGACACTGAAGATCAATGAGAAATAAAACTTACTTTGTGCCTCTGTGACCCCAAGGGATATGCAGAACAACAGTAAGATCAGCGGTCCAATCATCCTGAGCAGACTGTGAAAGAGAAGAAAGAAAAGGCAGGAGAGTTAATGGTAGCAACACAGTCACATCCTTCTGCAAGTGGAACTGCTCAAATGTTAAACATGGATAACAAATCACTCTTCAGAAACTCAATTTAAAAAGCAAACTCTAACACAGAGGATTATACAAGTTATTTTAGAATTAAAGGATCCTGAGGCTTGTATTGTTCAGGAGAACCAGATGGGAGCCAGTGAAGGATCACACAACTTTGTCCATTTTAATTGAACTGATCTTTGTGTACTTTTTAGTTTAACATTCTGCACAAAGCCTACTTTCATCCCAACCATGTTAAACACTGATTGGAACTGGAAAACCGAACAGATGAAGTCAACGCACCTTCAAAGTTGATATTCTTAAGTCTTAAACACAATACACCTATGATTCTCTGTCTGTCATGTAATTCATGTTTCCCAGTGCTCAATATATACCCACGGGTGAGGGCCAGGCTCTGATCTGAGGGCATGGATGGTGGGTGTGGTTCTGCCAATCAGGTCATGTGGACCTCCCACAGATGGAGCTGAAATGTGAGTCTGGGCAAACAAAGTCTGCTTGTCTCCTCTTGGCCTGTTGCCACCATGAGCCTCGTCAAGACAAACATGAGTTTGGGAAATTGATCACTGGGTGGTGTGTGAATAAATCCTGAAGAATCTGAGAAGTTGGAACACCGAGACTATGTCCCCAGATTTCATCCAATGTAAAATAATTGACTTGAGATATGATGTAAATATGTAACAATACACTTGTGATTCTAAAAGAATGTAATTCATTTTGATATTTCCTGCAATTTATTTTTATATATACTAGCAAAATACCCGTGCTTCACAGCGGGGAAGTACTGCATTCAAATTTTTATTAAGAAGATAATTAAACCTTTTTAAACTGAGGGAAAATATACCAATAATTATTTGTTAATGATATCTTTGTATACCACATTGTGAGTTTGGCCCTCCGGTTGTAATATGACCGAGCTGTGCGCTGAGCTTACTCTTGAGCATGTAACGTACAGTCGGCCATGTGAACAGTAATCTTGTCTCAAATCTCACAGCTTGGATTGCTGCTGTCATAATCGGTTTGAGTTTCATGGTTTGTTTCAATTACGACAGTATTTGCAGGACTTGTGTTGAAGTGACATTCGGCATCTGTCAAGCGTTGTAAGCACACAACCGGTTTCATCAATAACTTCACATCCAGCTTTTGAGAGTTTAAACATTCATAAACATCAAAGTGTCCACTACTGAAATCGTCACCTGTCAATCTAAGATGTTTAAGAGGCATTGGTGGTTGTCGAAAGGTGTAAAATATTTGGCCATTTCGTACACTTGAAAGCGACAACCGAACAATTCAGCGGCAGCCATCAACTCTCATGCAGATCCATAGGTGAAGGGCTTAAGCATTTCACTCTTCTGGTGCTCCTGTGTAGTCTAATTATCTCCTGTACGTCATCAGTCCACACCTTGAACCTGTGCCAGTCATTCAATACATAAGACACAATGGATATCAAGAGTGAGCCTGATATGGCCGTGCAATATGTAACACAGAGAATGGAAAAGGCAGGCGGCATCTCCGGGCATGGAAACCACTCGGTAAGTTCTTTGATCGATGGTGATCACCTTGATAGACATGTTAATGGGGTTACGGTTGGAATGATAAAGGAAATGGGTACCTGAACAATGTAAAGTAAGTTTAAAATACCTACACAATAACTATAATCGTAAAAACGAACAATAAAACAGTGGAGAAGCCATGGATTGAATAAAAAGGCTGTAGTTATCAGCAGGGAGATGTGAATCCTGTGACGAAGCAAAGAAGGGAATGTAGAGACCGGAGCGACGGACGGCCTTATATAGGCAGGCAGCCAACAACGTGGGAGGCGTTGGGATGGGGGACCCAACGCCACCTCACACGGTGACCGAGCTGCAGGCTATGGACGTATATATATACGTAGTAGGATTCAGTTAGCGTTGGGAACCTGTGTACCAAATTTCTTTTGATGGGCCCATAAGTAACAAAGACCGTTGGAAAGTTCAATATGGTGGCCGACAGTGGCGTCATACCACTGAAATAAGTATGTATGCCGTTTTCAGTTAGCACAGGGAAGCGCCTACTAAATTTTGTGAAGATGGGTCCATAAATAAGAAAGTTCAACATGGCAGACGTTGTCGACCGTTATGACCGTTACGTGTAAAATTTCAAAATGAAACCTGCTTAACTTTTGTAAGTAAGCTGTAAGGAATAAGCCTGCCAAATTTCAGCCTTTTACCTACACGGAAAGTTGGAGAATTAGTGACGAGTGAGTCAGTCAGTCAGTCAGTCAGTCAGTGAGGGCTTTGACTTTTATTAGTACAGACAGGGCGGATTTTCCTATAGGCTAACTAGGCTTCAGCCTAGGGCCTCAAGATCAAGAGGGCCTATTTTATTATCTCTCATGTAATTTACAAACTTAAAAATGGGAGGTGAAAGGGCCTCATAAGTGGAATAGCCTAGGGCCTCTTTTCATCTAAATCCGGCCCTGAGTACAGATATATATATATATATATATAGAGAGAGAAGCCAACCAAAATGACACCTTTATTGCTTAACTTAAAAGATTACAATATGCAAGCTTTGAGGCAAATCAGGCCCCGTCTTCAGGTGAGATGTAATACAGAAACTTGAGTTTAAATGAAAAATCTTAAATGTAAAAAATTAATAGGTTCATTCAGGCTATGATTAATTTTACAAGAGAGAGAAGAACAATGTATGGTCAAGATCTTTGGATAAGATAACTGTCCAGCAAAGTCCTTTGAAGTATAACAGCCATGGACACTGTGAGAGGGACTTTAAACTTAAAAACACAGCAAGAGAGAAAAGAATGGGAAGTTAAACTCATGTTAAAATTTAATACATTACAACATGGCTTGAATACAGACGAGTTTTACAGCCAGGTATAGGACTGTTTGCATCTCTCAGACTGACACAGCTAACCTGTCTACAGACACACATTGTTTTGAAAAACTCATCACAAACTTCAAAGGACTTTGTTGGACAGTTATCCTATCCAAAGATCTTGACCGTACATTGATCTTCTCTCTCTTGTAAAATTAATCATAGCCTGAATGAACCTATTAATTTTTGACATTTAAGATTTTTAATTTAAAGATTTACCATTGTTGTTTCTTGTCCTTGAGTGTGGATATAAACACAGGAAGCTTCAGTTTCTGTATTGCACCTCGCCTGAAGAAGGGGCCTGAGTTGCCTCAAAGCTTGTATATTGTAATCTTTTGTTAGCCAATAAAAGTTGTCATTTTGCTTGACTTTTCTCTACATTCATAATGGCTAACGACGATTTACAACACCCAGTACTCTCTCTCTATATATATATATATACTGGGCCCGGTCGAATCAGGACTACAAATTCTATGTTTGTAAATCCATAATTTCTCTGCAAAAGAATTATTTGTTTTTAAGTCCTTGAAATTATTTTGTTATCATGGCACTGATTTGTGCTTAAAATAAACAACTTTTAGGCCGATGTAATGAAGAGCTTCCTGTTTAAACATTTGATTTTTCTGGCAAACAAATTTTCAAAACAAACCTCTGGCACGTGGTCTTCCACCATTGGTTCGTAGCGGAGGTGATGTCAGAGAGCCAGGTGAAATCCCGGGATGGTCTACAGGCAAGGGAGAAAAGAGTCAGTGCACTAATCCACACCCGGCATGCCTCGAAACTGCCTTCACTCAAGCCCTTTAGCTGCCTCCCATGCGCGGTGTGTGATAAGGCCCCCCTTAGCCCAGACCCAGCGGGTCAGGGACCTAACCGAGAGTCGTGAACCCGAGAAAGAGCATCAGCGTTGGCGTGGAAGCGCCCGGCGATGGAACGGCGAAAACTTATGCGACGCGGGTCAAGAAACCACGGTGACCCCGCGGATTCGACTCCTTGTGGAGGGCCATCCACTGTAGAGGTGCATGGTCCGTGACAAGGGTGAATTCGACCCAACAGGTAGTAACCTCAGCTGAGTAATCGCCCATTTAATTGCCAGAGCCTCCCTCTCCACGCAGCATACCGGTCTCCCGGGTCCAACAGTTTCCGGCTCAGGAACATGATGGGGTGCTCCACACCATCGGCAGCTTTGGCTCAGCCGGCGCCCAGGCCTGTGTCCGGCGTCCGTCTGGAAGGATGAAAGGCAAAGAAAAGTTAGGTGCCATCAAAATAGGTGTGGGCGTAAGGGCCTGCTTTAAGTCACCAAATGCAGCGCCTGTTTTTCAGTCCATGCCACAATGTTGGGGCCCTCTTCTTTGTTAAATCAGTCAAGGGCCACTTTCTCCGGCCAGGGGTACAAACGGTAGTACCGGCTAACCCGAAAGGCTTGGACCTGCCGGCTGGTTTGGACGGGGCCATTTCAGAATGGCATCAATTTTGGAGCACTGTGGCCTTACGGTACCCGAGCCACCAGGTAGCCTAAATATTTGGCCTAAGCTTATCCAAAAGCATTTCTTGGGATTAATCCGGAGCCCGGCCTCACCAAGTGTCCGTAATACCGCTTGGACATGTTGTAGGTGTTCCTTCCATGTGCTGGAATAGATGACCACGTCATCCAGGTAGGCAGCACTGTATGAGTTATGAGGCCGAAGCACTTTGTCCACCAGACGCTGAAAGGTTGCTGGAGCTGGACTATAACTTTCCTCAATCACACCTAGCTCCAGCATGCTTGATCTCAAGCTCCACTTCAGCCTTTTTGCCTCGGGAAGGCGATACCGGCGTTCTCGGACAACAACCCGGGCTCTGTCCGCATGTTGTGCTCAATCAGAGAATTCCTTCCGGGGTTCTCACTGACTACCTCGAACGGTCCGGATAACTGTTTCCAGCTCCTGCCGCTGTCTGGGACTTAAGTCCGTGCCGAAGTTAAGGTCGTGTGTGTGAGCGAAGAGTGAGCGGGGCTGGCTGGAGGAGGGATCGGGGTCCCTGTCCTTCCACGGTTTCAGCAGGTTCACATGATAAACCCGCTCCTTTGGCCGGCGCATTGGGTTGACTCACCAAATAGTCGACCAGTCCCTTCCTCTCCTTAACCGTGGGGCCCTGCCAGTGGGCAAGCAATTTAGAGTGGGAGGTAGGCACTAGGACCATGACCCGATCTCCGAGGCGGAACTCCCGCGGCCTGTGCTGCTTGAGCCTCCTCCATGTGACTTTTAAGGACAGGCTGAATCTTTCCAAATCTATCGCGTAACTGCGCGATATACTCCAGTATGTTTGTGGAGGGAAGAGCCTCTTCTTCCCAGCCTTCTTTCAAAATATCTAATATGCCCGAGGTTGTCGCCCGTACAGTAGTTCAAAAGGGGAGAACCCCGTGGAGGCTTGTGGGACTTCCCGATAGGCAAAAAGGACGAGGGGAGGAGCTGATCCCAGTTCCTTCCATCCTGCTGACCACCTTACACAGCATTTGCTTGAGAGTTTGATTAAACCTCTCTACTAATCCGTCGGTTTGAGGATGATACACGAGGTCTTTAAATGCTTTATTTTCAGTAATCTGGCAGTCTCCTTGAACGTCTCCGAGGTGAAGGGGTCCCCTGGTCTGTCAAGACTTCTTTGGGGATCCCCACCCGCGAATACCTAGTAATTCCCGTCGCGATGGCTTTAGAGGTAGCTGAGTGCAGCGGAACAGCTTCGGGTATCGTGTGGCGTAATCCACGAGGACTAAAATGTACTTGTGTCCTCGGGCTGAGGGCTCCAGGGGTCCCACCAGGTCGACCCGATTCTGTGGAAGGAGCGTCAATCAGTGGAATAGGAACAAGAGGAGCACGGTCCCTCCTAGGAATTTGTTGAGTTGACACTCCGGCAGGAAGCGCCAAAGCGGCGAACCTCCTCATTAATTCCTGGCCAGTAGAAGCGGAGCTTGATCCGCTCCAGAGTTTTCGGTGCCCAGGTGGCCACCTAGGAGGTGGGCGTGTGCTAGCTCGCAGACCTGCCACCGGAAGGTGCAGCGGCACTAGCAGCCTCCTGTCCTGCCCGTCATGCATTGCTACCGGTAAAGGAGGTCATTATCTAGCACAAAGTAGGGGCCCTGTGGCATCGACTGATTAGTCGCTGGCCATTGACAAGGACCACTGCATTTTTACAAACTTCAGGGGAGTCATCATTCCATTGCTCCCTTCTAAAAAAGGCGTTTCTTTAAATTGGAACCCTAACACGGAGAGAGGGTCAGCGTTGACCTCAATGGCGTGGTTTCCTCCCGTTCGCCGGCGTTGGTGGATGGCGTGTTAGCCCGCGGCGGCCGGAGTTGCCACGTCAGTCAGGCGGCCCGCCGTCTCTCTCTGCCGGCTGATTACCGGCGTGGAGGCAGCAGAGACGGGTTATCTCCGTCCATAACGAGGCCCAAATTAACCCGGGAGTGGTATGTGTCTCACCGCTTTTGATTTTAGACCAGTCCGCCCTAGTATCACCGGGTGTGGAGGATCAGGTAGGACCGCTACGGTGAGTTCTGAACTGACCCTCCGTAACTGATGACACAGCGGCGGACCTGTACCAGCGGATGTCTCCGTGGACACAGGTTATACGGTCTTAAATTTTAGCCACTGTTGCGGTTGCACAAGCGGCGGGCAACAATGGAAATGTTGCTGCGGAGTCAAACAAATCTGTGGTCTTGTGTCCGTTGGCGATCCTGCGCCAGTATGTGGGACCGCCAACTGATTAGCCAGCACACTCCTCCCTCCACCTGCATTCCTCCTTGCCCCAAGCGGTTTTGGCGCCAAGTGGCACCCATGGACGCCAATACAAACTCCGGATTGTACAGGGAGGGGCTAGGTCTTGGCGTAATACCCGGCTGAGTTTGACATGAGGGCGGTTCTGCTCCCCCAGAGTGTGAGGCCGCCCTCTGCGTCTCCATAAGCTCTATGAGCTCAGACATGTTCTTAAACTGCTTGCCCCAAACCGGCTGGGTGAAGCCACGGGGAAGCGCTTCCAGGAGCAGATAGCAAGCTACCTGCTCTATTATTTGGTAGGGCGTGTTTTCAAATGGCCGTAGCCAATGCCCTACCATTGCCCATAAGGACCAGGCTTGTTTGTTGGTGGCCCGCTCAGGGTCCAACCTCCATTTTTTATTTTATTCACCTGCCAGTCTGGGGCATCCCTAGGTGGTAAATGGGGCTTTGGTTTCGCAGGGAGGCAGGCACTCTACCCAAGAGAGCATACTGAGTCCCTTTGCCTCCCCTCCAGGGCAGCCCAATTCTGTGAGCCCACACACACACTCCTGGCCTCTCCAGATGGCCTAGTTATGAGTGCGGGAGCGGAGCCACTTGCCGGTCACGAACCACGGGGCACCCTCCCCGCCTGAAGACTCGGCCCCGGTACGCTCCCACCTGGGTATATTGCAGGTCCTGTCCCCTTCTCTTCTGGGACTTCTCCATCCTGCCGACTACGCCACTGTCACAAGAACGAGACATGGACAGATAAAGAGTTGGGGCAGCCACCCGTATAATATAGTATCCTGGCTGCAAAAGGTCGTTTTCTCAAAATAATCAGCACTGAAGTGCATTCAACGGAGTCCAGTACAAGACTGAGGAAACAAAGGAAAAGGGCAGGTTTTAAAGGGGGAGGGGGACAGGAAGTGAGGTCATATGGATCTGGCACGTGGTCTTCCACCATTGGTTCGTAGCCGGAGGTGACATCAGAGGGACTGGAGCTGGTGTGGCCGACTTCCATTGGCTCATTCCCGGAAGTGATGTCAGGAGAGCCAGGTGAAATCCCCCGGGGATGGTCTACAGGCAAGGGAGAAAAAGAGTCAGTGCACTCTGCCACACCCGGCATGCCTCCGAACTGCCTTCACTCAAGCCCTTTAGCTGCCTCCCATGCGCACGTGTGTGACAATATATACTGTATATATACTCTATATACATATATATACATATACATATAAATATATATACATATTCATATATATATACAGATATATATATACATATATATATATAGACACACACATACATATATACAGCCTTTTGAAAGGCGCTACACGACGCCTGTGGTATAGAAATTACATTTTCTATGTCAACGTCCAAATTTCTGCCTCTGGTAATGTGTCTTACCGGCATTACCAGCAATTAAAAAATTAGTTTTGTGTCCTCTGCAGTGTTAAGAGAGAAAGGCTTTGGTTTGGGATAAAAGGAAAAAAATGTGTAAAGAAAGGAAATTTGCCTTTTTTTTTTATATAGTATAGAGAGACGTCTTCGCTGACAATATGAGCGCATTTTGGGGAGTGTCGCAGCGAGTCTCGTGTAGACTGGAGAGACGGCCCTGCCATTAACCAGCTGGGATGGCACTGTCGGTCCTCCACTCCTGGGCATGTCTTCTGTTACCTCATAATCGTATACGTGCAAAAGAAAGTGCAAAGCGCCTTAATATTAGTTTGTCGCGGTCTAGAAAAGGGATCCCGTGTTTGAAGTTGTCTGGGCTATAGCTCAGGGAAAGGAGGAAAAAATTAAAAGTGTTTACTTTCACTTAAGGCAGGAGCGCAGTGAACGTCTCAAAGGCCGGCACAGCTAAGCGTGCGCGCTGGCTGCTCAACTTTTATAGTATTTTTGCAGGGCAGGAGACGCCACTTTTTGCAGACATGTTCACGTGATCAAAAGTTTCCGCGCTCTTTGGAGGTGTTGCTTGTTCTCTACGTACTGCATTCACAGTCAGTTCACGTGAGCCGCTCGGAGTACATGCATCGAAGGTTCTCAGCTGTACTTGTGCTATCTCGTGCGATCTTGTGATGTTCACGGCTTTATTTAATGTTAGCTAAGACCCGGCACTTAAAAGTTTCTCTCGCACCTTCGCTGAGTTTGTGCCAAACACTAGTCTATCCCTGACCATCTCATCTTCGTTTACATAAGCACAGCCCTTCACCCGCGAATATTGGTCCAGGGATTGGTCCTGCGCTGTATGCACAACGATTACATTCCAAATTTAAGTTCCCAGCAACACATTTCACTACCTTCAAATCAGAAACTTTGTTAAACAGAACCTGCCCAATTTTCCTCACCTTCCACCTATCTCTATGCCGGAAAAATTATTGATCAGTCCTGAGAACTCAGACAGCATTTCTAACAATATATAAAACAATTCTAGAGTCCCTATATATCAAGCACATCTGTCTCGCTTAAAACTGTCCAAAATGTTTCCATGTCAAGAGCCAAACTGCGAACGCTGCAATCAAGTCCCAGCCTCACAGTGTCATATGTTTTGGGCCTGTGCCAAATTAACATCATTCTGGACCAAAATCAGCCAGGGTGTCCCAGTCCCTCCTAACCCACTAACAGCTGTGTCTGGTGGGCTCACAGAGGGGCTTAAAGTGAAGAAGGACAAACAAATTGTGATTGCCTTTACTTCACTATTGGCACACAGACCTATCTTGCTAAACTTGAAGAATCCTAACTCTCCTCTTTTAAGTCAGTGGATAACTGATTTTAATACTGTTTGAAATGGGAAAAAATCAAATTCATACTTAGAGCATCTGTACAGAAATGTTTCAAAACCTGGCAGGATCTTCTAATTAATGACATTCTAGAATAAGCTTTTAAAACACTGAGGAAGCAGATTCTCTCCACTTCTTTTTTCTTTCCCATTTATCTTTATTTACTTATTAATTCGTCTATTTACTTATTTTTACTAGCTTTAAGTTTTACTCTGCTGGCTTAGCTCTCTTTCTCAGGGGTGGGGGGTGATTTGTTTTCGATCTTATTTTTGTAAAAATTGACTTATTTGTATGGAATGTTGTGTGATTTCAATAAAATGAATAAAACAGAAAAAAGAAGCCCTATTGAGCTTGGAAACAAGACTCGAGTTGGCAAATGACTGAGCTTTGTGCTTTTCTTTTTGTTGAGTTTGTTTGTTAATGAACAGGGTTCTCCAGAATGACACTCAACTTTAAACTAAATTAAAACTCCTGACAGGTGAAGGTAATAACATTGATTTTCTTGTTCCAATAGTATTAGGCAAAGGTGGCATATATTAGGCAGCAAGTGAAGTGTCAGTTCTTGAGGGTGATGTGCTGGTCAAGTGTAAGGACATAAGTGACTTAGAACAAGGGACAAATTGTAATGACCAGACAATTGGGTCAAAGCATCTCCAAAATAGCAGGTTTTGTGTGGTGTTTTTAGAAGGCAGTGCTTAGTTCCCACCAAAAGTGCTCCAAGGAAGGACAACCTGTGAAACAGCAGCAGGGTCAAGCCAAGACTCACTAATGCACCTGGTCAATACAGGGGTCAATACAATACAATACACAGAACAGAACAAATCCTCAATAAAGTATAAAAAATTAGAAGTACATAGCAGAATTTAACAGTAGATGATATCACATAATATGATTTGGATTTGTTTAGAGTCCTGGAGACCTCATCCATCAAGCTGCCACCCCCATTTGGCCATTCCACAGCTGAAACAGTGCTGGGCCAGACAATCCTATAAAAGGACCCCTCTTTCCCACGATTCCTGTGATCCTCCATCAGGGATGACTTTACCATAGGCAGGCAAAACAACTTGGTAGGGCCATGGCACCAAGTGCCACATTTGAGTACCGAGAAGAAAACGTGAAAGAATAGATGAGGTTAGTATTCAATTATAACTATCATGTTACTTATGTTTTAGTCCTAATGACTGACAACAGAGATGCAGTCTGCGCAGTTAATCAGCAGCTCTAGTCAGGGTGTGCTAAACTGAAGTCGTGAGTCTTCAGCTGGGATTTAAAAGCTGAGACTGAAGGGGCATCTCTTATAGTAGCAGGCAGACCACTCCACAGTTTAGGGGGTCCTGTAACTAAAAGCTCGACCTCCCACTGTTATTTTATTAATCCTTGGAATCCTAAGCAGACCGGCATCTTGAGATCTTAATGTGCGCTCAGGTTTGTAAGTCATGATAAGTTCAGACAAGTAAGCAGGACCTCGGCCATTTAATGCTTTATATGTTAAAAGGAGGATTTTGAAATCTGCCCTAAACTTAACCGAGCCAGTGTAAGGATTTAACAAAGAGAACTCCAGATTTCAGGCTGATTCAGTGAAATTAATGGTGATTTCAACTGAGTTAAATGATGACAGAATATTGTTGTGATCAGCGTCATTCTCCAACAATTAACATCTCTGTTTTATCTGTATTTAAAGACAAGTAGTTCTCATTCATCCACTCTTTTAATTTACTAACATAACTAATTAAGGACAATATCAGAGAAACTTCATTTGATTGAAATGAAAGGTATAACTGGGTGTCATCTGCATACGAGTGAAAATTAACATTATGTTTCCTAATGAGAGATCCCAGTGGAAACATGTAAAGTGAAAACAGTAAAGGTCCCAGTACTGAGCCCTGCGGGACACCATATTGAACTTCTGTGTATAATGATGGAGTCCTGTCAGCACATTTCTGTACATATTGGAATCGATTTGATAAATAAGAACTGAACCAAACGAGCACAGGGCCTGTAAGCCCAACATCGTTTTATAGCCTGTGCAGTAAAATAGAATGGTCAATGGTGTCAAATGCTGCACTTAAGTCTAACAACATAATTACAGTGGAGGTTCCTTCATCAGAGGTTATCAGAATGTGGTTTACAACATGTTAGTGCCATTTCTGTACAATGACCAGTGCAAAAGCCAGACTGGAATTTCTCAAATAAATTGTAATGCTTAATGTGTGACTGAAGCTGACTGGCAACTACTTTTTCTAGTATTTTAGAGAGAAAGGGTAAATTTGAAATAGGCCTATAATTATTTAGTATGTGTGGGTCTAGGTCTGACTTTTTAAGTAAAGGTTTAACGACTAACACTTTTAGTGCATCAGGTACTGTGCCATACAATATTGATAATAACAGGGCTGCAGGAACATCCATGGCAATTTTTACTAGTTTTGTTGGCACTGGATCAGGGAACAAGTAATGGGCTTCATTTTAGAAATTAAAGTTAAGACCTCCTGCTCAGTTAAATGATTAAAATTATTAAAGTGCTGAATGCAATGTGAGACAGGGTCTGCTAAGCTAATATTACACCCCTTGGAATCAAATCTCTAATTCACTGGGCTCTTCCAATCCCCAGGGCACACCATGAGGGCATTAGGCAGACAGGGTGCTCTGTAATGGACTGGCATAACTGCTTCCTATCAAAACATCTGTGGGTGACCCGGCAATGGCAGTGATTGACTGGTCCACATGACGCAGTCAGAACTGACTGTTATGGCGTGTCATACAATTTTTAACATAATTTTCTAGCTCTCCCATGTCACACGCTCTACCTTTTCAGATCCCAGATTCCGCAGTCAGATCATGATAAACAGATTCTTTTCCTCCTTGACATGAGCTGTTACTGGAGCCGATGTACTCTATGAAGCCCTTCACCCATAATGCTAGGCCTCCTAGCTTCACTGCCAAAGTCCATTGTAAACAATGGCATTTCACACAAGAGGTGTTCTCACTTAAATTAAAATTATTTTCCTCTCCTCTATCCCTGCTAATGACTGTGAAATAAATAGGAAAGTACCTTCAGAAGTTTAAATTAAAGCATTCATTTTATAGAAAAGTCAGTCAGGGGCCCAGACTACTTGGGAATCCTGTAAGATCCTGTAATGTAAGACATTTTCATTCTTCATTCTCTTAAACAGATATTCTTGTTCATATCCTACCCTTCTGACACCAGTGGCTTTTGCCCAATACCTATGGTACGATTTCTGAGAGCCTTGTCACATGCGCCTTTTGTCTGGCTTGTGTTTTCTCCTCTTTCTCCTTTATATTCTTGATCAGGTGAACTATTTTGTTCTGCATGCTATATATACAAGCTAGATTTTTTTTCATTAACAGCCACCTCTTTCTGCAGATTCAAGGGATGACACACATTGCAACCATAAAGCAGTTCCACTGGTGAAAATCCTGTGTCCTCTTGAGGAACTTCCTTGTATGCATACATCAGGCATGGCACCCCCAGATCACAGTCTGACCCTAAATCAGAAACTCCTCCACTTAGCACTTTTCTGAGGGGATCAGTGAATCTCACTTTGGGCCCACTTGTTTTCAGGTGATAAGGTGCAGCCCTTATGCCCCTAAGCCCTGGTTCATTAATAACCTGTTGTGACTGACTAACAGTAAGCATAGAACCCCTATCTGTCAAAATCTCCCTAGAAGAACATATCCTAGAAAACAAGCTAATCAGTGCTTTGCCACATATGTGGCACTAACTCCTGACAGGACAGGCATCTGGAGGCACCCTGTGGAGTCATCTTACACATAGAAATGTATGTATTGTTGAGCCCAATGTGGCTGCCCTCAAAAGAACCTCAATGGCCATCACTAACTTTGTAAAGGGCACATTTACCTTTGGCAGTGATCATGCAGACACACTATCTCTTTCTTTGGTGGATCACCATTTTAGCAGTCTGAACACTCTTTAATGTGGTCCACCACATCCTTGCCCACACTAGCCAATAAAGATACTCAGTAAGCTTTGCCATGGTTGTCACTTGGCCTTGTATGTCTTTTCAGTCCTACTCCAGTAAAATGACAAAAAGAGAATGTAAGAACCCATACGGACACAAATGGAGAAATTACTGAAATTGAGAAGGAAACACCAAATGAACTTAACAAAAATTACACCCAAATATTAATAAAGAAAGGCACAACTGGAATGAAGAAGGCAAAGAAACTGGTAAGTTCAAAGATTTGAAACTAGAAGAGTCAGATGTGCTTTAAGCACATCTGCACAGATAGAACATGGAGGACATCTCATCAAACACTGCATCACTGTCTCGTTGTGATTCAGTAGCAGTGGAGACTGAAATTGTCCACCATCAAAATGACATTCAGATTAACCTTAGTGTGACTTGAGGGGGAAAGTGTTAATGCTGACTGTGGCCACTGGATCACAGATATCCAAAACTCAGACGATGAACCCTCCACTTACCAGACTGCTCTGTGACGCCAAGGCCATTAAGTCAAAGCGTGTCTCTAAGGTGACAGGCAGCCACCTTGTGGAGTTTCTGAGACTCACCAGGAGCCACTGCTGCCCAGACTATGTGACACATGACTACCTTTATATTGCCAGCCATCACACTAGGGGAGACAGGGACCAGCTTTATGGGTGTCGGGCAGCTCCAGCACCCCAATAATTTTGACTTAAAATCATGAAAATACCACACATTCTACATACTTAATGTCTAACATGTTCTATTCTTCAAGCTTCATTGTTTTCCAGCTGAAAAATCGTCCTACTCATTCCATGAGAAAGACAGCATCTGTCTGCTGGTGTTATGCCTTTCGTTTGGTTTTCTGTACCTCCCTTATTCGTGACGTAGGCGCAATTCAGTGGCAACGTTTAGTTAAATGACAGGCGTCTCCATTCATTTTACCAAACCTTTAAGTTAATGTATTCATTAGATTCTTTTGATTCCTCACTGGCATACTGATATAGATAGATAGATAGATAGATAGATAGATAGATAGATAGATAGATAGATAGATAGATAGATAGATAGATACTTTATTAATCCCAAGGGGAAATTCACATAATCCAGCAGCAGTATACTGATACAAAGAAACAATATTAAATTAAATAGTAATTAAAAATGAAAAGAATTAAAATAAAATTAATGTTAGCATTTACTCCCCTGGGTGGAATTGAAGAGTCGCATAGTGTGGGGGAGGAACGATCTCCTCAGTCTGTCAGTGGAGCAGGACGGTGACAAAAGTCTGTCACTGAAGCTACTCCCTCTGTCTGGAGATGACACTGTTCAGTGGATGCAGTGGATTCTTCATGATTGACAGGAGTTTGCTTAATGCCCGTCGCTCTGCCACAGATGTTAAACTGTCCAACTTTAATCCTACAATGGAGCCTGCCTTCTTAACAAGTTTGTCCAGGCGTGAGGCGTCTTTCATCTTTATGCTGCCACCCCAGCACACCACACGCGTAGAAGAGGGCACTCGCCACAACCGTCTGGTAGAACATCTTACTGCAGATGTTGAAGGATGCCAACCTTCTCCAGAAAGTATAGTCTGCTCTGACCTTTGTTACATAGAGCATCAGTATTGGCAGTCCAGTCCAGTTTATCATCCAGCTGCACTCCCAGGTATTTATAGGTCTGCACCCTCTGCACAGTCACCTCTGATGATCACAGGGTCCATGAGGAGCCTAGGCCTCCTAAAATCCACCACCAGCTCCTTGGTCTTGCTGGTGTTAAGGTGTAAGTGGTTTGAGTCGCACCATTTACAAAAGTCCTTGATTAGTTTCTATACTCCTCCTCCTGCCCACTCCTGATGCAGCCCACAATAGCAGTGTCATCAGCGAACTTTTGCACGTGGCAGGACTCCAGATATTGGAAGTCTGATGTATATAGACTGAAAAGGACCGAGAAAGTACAGTCCCGCGGCGCCCTGTATTGCTGAACACAATGTCAGACCTGCAGTTCCCAAGACGCACATATTGAGGTCTGTCTGTAAGATAGTCCACAATCCATGCCACCAGGTGTGAATCTACTCCCATCTCAGTCAGCTTATTCCTAAGGAGCAGAGGTTGGATGGTGTTGAAGGCGCTACAGAAGTCCAAAACATAATTCTTACAGCACCACTGCCTCTGTCCAGGTGGGAGAGGGATCGATGAAGCATATAGATGATTCCATCCTCCGCTCCCACCTTCTCCTGGTATGCGAACTGCAGAGGGTAGAGGCGTGACGGACCTGTGGCCTCAGGTGGTGAAGCAGCAGCCGCTCCATGGTCTTCATCAGATGTGATGTCAGAGCAACAGGCCGGAAGTCATTCAGCTCACTAGGACGTGATACCTTTGGGACAGGAGTGATACAAGATGTTTTCCAAAGCCTCGGACTCTCCCCGCGCCAGGCTCAGGTTGAAGATGCGCTGTAGAGGACTCCCCAGCTCCAGCACACAGGCCTTCAACAGTCATGGCGATACACCATCTGACTCGCTGCTTTGCTGATACAAAGTCTTTCAGCTCTCTGCTCACCTGGGCTGCTGTAATTGTGGGTGGGGATGTCTCACCTATGCTGGTATCAGCAGAAGGATGGTTGAGGATGCAGTATTCCGAGGTGAGAGTGGGTTACTGTGATCAAACCTATTAAAGAAGTTGTTCATTTGGTTTGCTCTCTCCACGTCTGCCTCGATGGCGGCACCCCGCTTCGAACTGCAGCCAGTGATAATCTTCATCCCATCCCACACTTCCTTCAGGCTGTTGTTCTGCAACTTCTGCTCCAGCTTTCTCCTATACTGCTCTTTTCACAGCCCTGAGCAGGACTCGAGTTCCTTTTGCACGACTTTAGCTCATGCTTATCACCACCTTTATACAGTATAATCAAATAATTTATAACTGTGAATGTTAAATTATGCAGTAGATACCTGGTACATTTTTTTTACTTTTAAATTTAAGCAGCAGGAGAAATGTGCTGCTTACAAGTGGCCTACATGCACAGACTTCTTCACACGCAGCGTTTAAGTAACTTGTTTTGGGAATCAAACTCACTGTTGGTTGAGTAAAAGAAGAAAATATACAAAATATAAAAGCTGATGTAACTGCCTTCAAGGTAAAAGCAAATTTGCCAATGCTTTTAATGTAAGATTTTCAAATTTGAAAACTTTATACGGTGCAATCTTGACAAATTTCTTTTCTACAAATAAGTGTGCCAAATTAAAAAAAAATGTCAATACAGGCCTGAGTTGTTTCATGTGGACAGACAGACAGCCAGACAGACAGACAGACATGGTGACTGCAAAAGGTGCATCTCACATTATAATGGAACATGGCACTAGATAAATCAAATGTATTATTATTATTATTATTATTAACACTTAATTAATAGATTTTACTATAAGTTTACTCCGTGTTGGTGTGCTGCTACTGTATTTATTATGCTTGAATGATGAACAAGATGATCATTTGTAAGATAACATTAAATGAGCAGGAATAATGAGAATTTGAGTCAGCCAAACGTCCATCAGAATTGACGCTCTGTGGTTGGTCTCGTCGATGCGAGAGATGGGCGTCTGAAGTGGAGCTCCGCTAGCAGTGGTGCTATTTTTCATATTATTTGCTTATTATTCTGAGATATCCTGTATTTATTCAACCCGAGAGGGACCGCTACAGTATATGTAAACACATATAAACATGGCCAACAAGAAGGGGTCCGAAAGAATCAAGACTAAAGCTACATCCAAGCTGCGATCAGCAAGCCCTAGTTCGAGATACGGCCTCTCAGAGACAGACCTGGATCAGATGGGCAAAGTACAGACTCCTCGGGACCACGGTCCGCTACATCGTCGCCGCTGAGAGCGAAAAGGGGAGCGAAGGTGCGATCGTGAGTGCAGATGTGGATAGCTCGCCGATTGGAGAGGATTACCTGAAACTGGAAAAGGCCGGGAGGTCCGCGGCTTCAGTTACGCAATACGGGACTGGAGCAGCGGGACACCGGCTTCAGCAGAGTCTGCTGCTTCATCTACGGTACAAGAAGGCACATTTGAGCTATCTGAACTGAAAGTGTTGCTCGCTGAGCTCACGCAAGATATAAAGAAAAGCGAGAAGGCTAATGAGAAAGCAACGGCAAAGGCACTTGAGAGACTGAAACAGGAATTAAACAGGAGATGAAACAGGCCAATGAATGTCTGCGACAGGAAATCCAACAGGCAAATCCAACAGGCAAATGAAAGGCTGCGTCAAGAGGTACAACTTGAACTTCGACAGGTGCTGGGTAAAATTGAAGAGCGCATTGAGAAAAACTCGCTAAACTGAGCACGCTTGCTGATCGATTGGAGCATCTTAGTGAGACATTCACGAATCGGATCGAAATAGCGAACATCTAGCTGCCAGTGCCGAGGAAAGAGCAGTAAATGTCAGTTGAATGTAAAAACTCGGAGAAAAACTTGGAGACAGACTGGCTGCTTTAGAAGATGGGAATAGAAGGTATAATGTCAGAATTGAAGGCTGCCGGAGAATCGAGAAAGTTTAAACCCGTGAAATTCGCAACTGAACTTTTTCTAAAATAATCGGGCGACTTTAAAGCAGAATCTGAGATAGCAGCGGCTTACGCAGACGCTGATCAAACACCGTCAGACCCCGACCAAGATCTTTTATAGTTCGTTTTGAGCGATTATCATTTAAGTTAGAGGTGATGGAACTCCTCAGGAAAAAAAAGGAAGATATTATATATGAAGATTGCCACATTCGCGTCTTCCCTGACTTCTCTCCAGCAACAGCTATCAAACGCGCCGCCTTCTATAATATTAAACAGCGCTACGGCAAGCCAATGTCAAATACGGCCTCCTGTATCCGGCAAAACTGAAAGTGGAATGGCAGGGTCATTTCTATGTTTTCGCTAGCAAGGAGGAGGCAGAAAATGAATTAAGAAAGCTGATCCCGGGACTATTCTGATACATAATTGTGAGTCATGGCGGTAAATGATAAAGCTAGGATTAATAATCTACTGTCTGATCTATTTGTTTTAAAATACGGGTTTTTATCAGCATATATTCTCATATTCTTATATTATTATTACTTACTTATTACTTATCATTACTTAGTATTACTAAGGCGCTAAATGTTTATGTTTTATTGTGCTTAATTACGTTTTCCTCCTCTTTTTTCTTTTCTAATTATTTCATGTGTACCCTAAATGAGACTGTTCAATATCATACCCTTGGTTTGCTGTTATTGCTATTACTGCATTAAGACTTGTTATGCTTGTTTTGGACACATCTTTAACACCATCACCTGGGTTTATTATCTGGGGATATCATCTTAATGCACTAAAATTGATGAAGATTATATATATATATATATATATATATATATATATATATATATATAAGTGCAAAATTCTTTTCTTTTTTTTCCTCTTTTAAAGACTATATTGGTAACAGATATCTCTATCTTTTAACCTTAAAGCGCCACTGCATGGGGGCTTGATGTGCTTTGGACGTGCTCTGTCTCTGGGTATGTCAGAGGACTGGGACTGCATGAAGTGGGTTTTAGCCTCACCTGGGGAGGCAAAAAGGAGGGTGGGGGTTAAGGGGAAGAGAAAGAGAGCAGGCTTGATCTATATCTAATCTATCATCTCAATCTTTATAATTATAACTATCAACGTAATAATAAGCTGCATGGCAACAACTCTTGGGGGAATAGGAAATTAAGACCTAAACTATTTCACTTCCAGTTAAGACTATAATATGACACCAAAAACTCAGAATCAGTGTCTCCATGATGGGACAGTTAACCGTAAGCTGGAATGTTAAAGGCCTGAATCACGAATTAAAGAGAAAGAAAGTACTTTCTCACCTAACAGGTCTAAATGCTAAAATAGTATTTTTACAGGAAACCCACTTACTAAGTAAGGATCAGTTCCGCTGCAAAAGACTGGACTGGCCAAATGTTCCATTCTAGTTTTACAAAGAAAACTAGAGGGTGGGAATTCTCATACATAGAACAGTACCATTTGTAGCATCAGATGTAGTATTGGATCCTGAAGGGAGATATGTGATGGTCATAGGAGACTTATCTAACTGTAAAATGATTTTGATAAATGTTTATGCACCTAATGTTGATGATAAGGAATTTATACAAAATTTATTTGCATCCATTCCCAATCTGAACACTCATAAACTTATAATGGCTGGGGACTTTAATTGTGTTCTAAATCCACTTTTAGATAAGACTTCCTCCACAGGGGAACGCAACTAACACCGCAAAGATAATTACAAAGTTTATAACTGATCACAACTTATCAGATCCCTGGAGGTTTTAAACCCAAATTCAAGAACATATTCTTTCTACTCACCAGTACATCATTGCTACTCAAGGATTGATTACTTCTTTATAGATAATAACTTCTTGCCTAAGATTAAATCTTGTAAATACGATGCTATTGTTATTTCAGACCATGCTCCGATGATCTTGGAGCTGAAATTACTAAGCCCCATACACTCACCCAGATGGCGTCTCAATCCGCTTCTATTAGCTGACGAGAATTGTACTGAATTTATATCCAAACAAATTGAATTCTTTCTAGAGACAAATACATCCCCTGAGATCTCTGCAGGAATACTCTGGGAAACTCTTAAGGCCTTCTTAAGAGGACAGATTATCTCATATCTTTCCCACAGAAATAAATCCGAGCGAAGAAAGTAGCAGAGATAAAAGCGAAATTACTAAAATAGATGAAGAACATGCCAGACTACCAAGCGAGACTCTACATAAGAGGAGGCAGGCTCTACATTCAGAATTAAACCTCTTGACAACTAAAGAAACCGAACAACTAATTTACAAATCCAGACATCATTATTATGAACATGGAGAGAAAGCTAATAAGCTTTTAGCGCAACAAATTCACAAGCAAGATATGCATAGCGCAATCTCGTAATTACTAACACGAATGGAGATAAAATCATCGAACACAAAAATATAATGTACACTTTTAGAGACTACTATAAATCCCTATATACTACTGAGTTTAAAGAAGACAATATACAATCTAATGCATTTCTGGATAAATTACAGATACCACAAATTGACGCTTATTAGTGTGGAGGAGCTCGATAAACCTCTGTCATTATCAGAATTACTGGATGCTATAAAGTCACTCCAAGGTGGAAAAGCAGCAGGCCCTGATGGCTACCCTGCAGAGTTTTACAAGAAATTCTCCGCTCAGCTAGCTCCCTCCTATTAGCAACATTTACAGAAGCCAGAGATAACCAATCTCTTCCACAAACCTTTCGCCAAGCACTAATCACTGTCTTTCCAAAACAAAATAAGGACTTATTACAATGTGCATCATACAGACCAATTTCACTTCTGAATAACGACGTTAAAATACTCTCTAAAATCATAGCTAGAAGGATGGAGAAAGTGCTCCCTCAGTAATATCACAAGACCAAACTGGATTTATTAGGGGCCGACACTTATCTTCAAATCTTCGACGCCTGTTTAATGTAATATACTCACCAACTAAATCAAACACCCCAGAAATATTATTATCATTGGATGCAGAAAAAGCATTCGACATGATTGAATGGAAATACCTTTTACTATTTTGGAGAAGTTTGGGTTTGGCCCAACATTTGTGCATGGATTAAATTACTGTATACTAACCCAGAAGCTTCAGTTTGCATCAATAACATTTGCTCAGACTACTTTAAACTAGAACGTGGCACAAGACAAGGATGCCCTTTGTCACCACTGCTGTTTGCAATTGCCATTGAACCACTGGCAATACATTGTCGAAATACTGATCAGATAAAGGGGATTAGCAGAGAAGGACTGGAACAGAAAATCTCATTATATGCAGATGACATGGTACTGTATATATCGGACCCAGAAAATTCTGTGCCTGCAGTCTTAGCAGCACTCACAGAATTTCAAAAGCTCTCTGGTCTCAGAATTAATCTGAATAAAAGTGTACTCTTTCCGTGAATTCAAGCATATAATATTAGATTAGACACCCTTCCTTTTATCATTGCAGAACAGTTTAAATACCTCGGGTAAACATCACAAGTAAACATAAAGCTCTTTATCAACAAAATTTCGTCGTCTGCATGGAAAAAATTAAACAAGACTTGCATAGATGGTCAACCCTTCATCTCACACTAGCTGGAAGAATTAACACTGTTAAGATGAATATTCTTCCTAAGCTCCTTTTTATTTCAAAACATACCAATATACATTAATAAATCGTTCTTTAAGCAATTAGATTCAACAATAACCTCATTTATTTGGAATTCTAAACATCCACGCATCAAAAGAGCGACCCTACAAAGACAAAAGGCAGAAGGCGGCATGGCTCTACCTAACTTCCAGTTTTATTACTGGGGCAAATATACAGTCGATAAGAACCTGGACACAAATAGAAGAACATACACAGGCATGGACCGCAATAGAAGTAAAATCCTGCAGTACTTCTTTGTATTCCTTGCTTTGTGCTCCAATAAACACACGTTATCGGCAATACACTAATAACCCAATTGTGCTCCACTCACTTAGAATCTGGAACCAATGTAGAAAGCATTTTAAGACGGAGAAGCTTCTTTCTGTGGCACCCCTGCAAAAGAACCACCTCTTTCAACCCTCACAAACATATGCAGTTTTTAATATCTGGAAAAATTTGGAATTAACTTGCTTAGAGATCTTTATATAGACAACGTCTTTGCATCCTATGAACAATTACATTCCAAATTTAACATTCCAGCTACAAATTTCTTTCACTATCTTCAAATCAGGAACTTTGTTAAACAGAACCTTCCAGATTTTCCTCATCTTGCACCCTCATCCACGCTGGAAAAATTATTGCTCAATTTCAAGGAGTTAGACTCCATCTCTACAATATATAAAATCCTTTTACAATCCCTTCCTTTCAAAGATCCAAGAGGACACTGGGAAAATGACCTCTCAATTAGAAAAGGAGTGGAAAGTAGCAATGCAGAGAATTCACTCAAGCTCCATATGCAAAGCATACAATTATACAACTCAAAATTATATATCGAGCACATCTGTCTCACTAAAACTCTCAAAATGTTTCCAGGGCATGATCCAACCTGCGAACGTTGCAACCAAGCCCCAGCCTCACTAGGTCACATGTTCTGGGCCTGCTCCAAATTAACATTATTCTGGACAAAAATTTTTAATTACCTCTCAGACAGTCTTGGACTCACAATCCCTCCTAACCCATTAACAGCTGTGTTTGGGGTTCTTCCAGAGGGTCTTAAAGTGGAGAAAGACAAACAAATTGTGATTGCATTCACTACACTGTTGCACGCAGACTTATTCTGATAAACTGGAAGAACCCAAACTCTCCTCTTTAAGTCAGTGGGAAACTGATGTGTTATATTATTTAAAATTGGAAAAAATCAAATACTCAGTTAGAGGATCTGTGCAGACTTTTTCAAAACATGGCAGGATCTAATCAGTAATATTTTGAAATGATTTTATAAAGCACAGAGAATTTGTTGATTTAGGTATTTTTAAAGCCTTAAATTTTACACCGTTTGGCTTGCTCTCTCTCTCAAGGGTGGGGATCGATCTGTTCTTAGCATAATTCTTTTTTTTGTAAAAACTTGATTGCTATGTATTGATTGTAATAAAATTAAAATAAAAAATAAAAAAATTGTAAATTGCTATTTGTCGACACTTTTTCATTTTGTTGTTAAAGTTAAAAACGCCGTTCTCCTTTTATTCTTTCATCTTGAGACATCAAACAAGCAAACTGTTCAATTTACATGACTTCAGTTATTTAATGTGTCCTCCTTTTTCCTCAACCCACATGGAAGGTTGCTAATAACACTCCCTGATCTTCAAAGTCTTAAAAGCCATAAGAAGAAAAGCAGTATACTGACAGAAATATTTTCAAAATGTTCCCATTCTTATCATGCAGAAGTGAAAAGTCTAACTCTCCCCTATAAAGACGTTTTTTAAAGCACATTTGCCACAACTACCAAGAAGAAGCATACCAAAATTGAAGGTCCCAGAGCATTCTGCATGAAATAAATAATAAGAGCAACCAAGAGTTTATTGGAAGTAAGCAAAGATGAATATGACAAATATGGAAATGCAGAATTAGTTCATCTTTGAAAGCAAAAAAAAAAAATTTCTATCTTCAGTTTAATTTCCCAAAAGGGAGACCACAAATATCCTTTGACAATATGTTCAAGGGTTAAAAAAAAAAAAAAAGGACACCTTTTCCATCTGTTGTTGTAATGATGATAATCTCATTCCTATGTATCTTTTTATATTTAAACCAAATTTGATTTACTATCAACTTTTTTTATGGTCCGTGTTGATTTCGATTTAATCTTTTTTTCCTTGAACTATTGTTGTTTGTCACCCATCCTAACAACAAAGCTTTGCCTTTAAAAACAAATGAGGATTTTAAAAAAGAAAGGTGCCAGGTTGTCTCATCCACCCAGTGACCAAGGAATGACTTAAAGGAAGCGGGAAAGATGACCCAACCCCAAAAGGGAACCTGTTACCCCTCTAACTCCTGTAGACGGCTGCACCCATTCTTGATTTTAAAAAAAGTTTATGTTTAGCTGTATGCCACTGAGAGTTCATATTCTTTCGCTTGTCTTGTTGGGATGGGGGGGATTTTGTAATATTTAATAATTAGCAGTATTATACACCCCCAAAAGTGCAGTATCCACTTGGATGGGGGGCGCCACCATTTCCCCTATCCCCCACACCTTAGTTTTTTTATGTGGTGAAGGGGGATTGATGCGACCCAGTTAGAGACAGGAGATGATTAGGGACCAGGATGAAAGGCCAGACTAATGACCATAAAAAATGGACGGTTTTCCCCACCCTTCCCTAGGACGGGGAACATTTAAAAGACTGTGCCCCCTGTCACAGCACTGGAGCATTGAGTCCCTAGGCCTCAGGGTGGGGCCCCCTGCTGGCCTCACAGAAACCCCCCTTACTTGTTAAAAGGCTTTCTAGACATCCTTTAAAAAATACCCCAATTAGGGGGAAAGGTTTCTAGAAATTAAATGTATTTATTTCATTTAGTTAGAAATTTCCCCTTTTCACAGTTTAACTCATTCTTTTCTGGGAAGTATTTATATGAAATTGTTCAATTTTTTGTCTTGATGTTTTAAAAATGCAGAGCATATTTTTTTTTTCTTGGGAAAGTTGTTTCTTAGACATTTCATATTTCATAAGGAAAAAAACAGTTTGGTTTAAAACAATACATGTCATGGCAAAAAACAAAAAAAAGAAAGGAAAGGTCACAGCGATTCAAGATATTTCAGTTTAATTTTAAGCCCCGGGATTTTACTTTGACAAAGAATTTTTTAAAAATTCATCATCAAAAGGTTTTTTTACCAAAAAATAAAGGCTTTAATTCAGATAGAAGACAGAGTTTTAAGGTTTTATTGCAAAAATCAACAACACGGCCCAACCCCAAATTGAATGAGACTGAGTTCCGAACATTGCAGCAATCCAGTTTTTTAGAACAATTTTTATCTTTTTAATTTTGTTAAAAGAGCTCATTCTGCCCCTTTTGCTATTGTTTTTTCCCAGTTTCAGTTTTTCATTCTGATTGTTTTTTTCAACGGGGAAGATGCCCCTCATTCCATATTTGGTTTTTCATGGTGTCACTTCCTCCTCTACCCTTTTCAAGCTATACTAGAATAGTGGCCAAAGCAAATTTTAATTAAAAAAAAAAATTTGTATATGCTCTCATTTAATCATTGCTTCATACTTGTTTTCTTGTTTTTACACTAAAGTGAATTTCAAATTTTTTTCAATACTTTTGCAAAACCCCCGATTTTTCCAAGATTTTCTTTCATGCATTATATGAACCTCCACAGAAAACCTGTTTTTTTCTCATTCACCAACCCAGTGGTTTCAATACGTGCCTTTCCAGGACTTTTTGTGTTAATCCTATCTTCCGCCTTGAATCACGGGTTTCTAAACTTTTATCCTGTTCTAAACGGTTTCATATGTCAATTTTCTGTTCTTTCCCAGACTAGAAATTTTGTTTTTAAAAAAAATAATGCAATATAACTTTTTTTTAGTTAACTATTTGCTTGACCTATCGTTTTTGCTTAACTTTCTAATGTATGCTTAATCTAATATTTAGAATTTTAAAATTTTTTTTGGCCTTTTATGTTAATTTGCATTTTTATACTAATAAAAAAAATTTCTCCGAAGTTGAAACACCTTGACAAATTATCTTTTTATTGGATCTTTAGCTGAATCTTTTTTTTGGACAGATCTTTCCCCTTTCCCACCAATCAGATTCGGGAGCTGTTCCCATGCAGGAAACAGACATGGACAGGGTGAGTTGATTTTTGGGGTGTCCTGATCCCCAGAGGAAAAAAAGATCAGGGAGAACGGCAGTTTTATGGGCAACTATCGAGTATAAAATTAGCCAGGCTTCATGAGGGGGCCCCCACCTACCATGAGTCTTTTTTGGGAATATTTTCTGTTATTTTTATGCAGGAATCTTCACCCAAAACCCTGAATTTATGTATCAGAACAAGCTATTTTTAACAAAATATCAAATCAATCAAGGATTTCACTGCTCTCATCTACTTTTATCCTGAAATATTTTAATTTTTTCGTCTAAATGGGCTTTTTTTTTTGATTTTTAGTGTTCAACTGTGGGAAAAGGGGAGAGGTCTAAACGTAAAAGGTAACAACAAAAAAGAAAAGAAGTGTATCTTTTTTTATCATCCCAAACTGGGAGACAGGAATGCTGGGGGAAGATAAATTGCATTTTTTTATACCTCTAGTACAAACCTATTAAACAGCTAATTTTAAAAAAGTGTTAGATTTTCTTTTGTTACACTGTTTATTTAATATGTAGATTTATTACCCCCCCTCAAGTCCAGGGGGCTTCTGTAAACAAAAGTGGGGGAATAAGGCCAAACTCAGTAGTGCCTTTTTTTTTTTAACAGTTTTGTTCTCCCATTTTGTTGATATCAGTTTCCCCGCACCGGAGGTGATCAACAACCCCCAGAGGTGGTATTTAGGGCGGATGAGGGGGGGGGCGGGTTTAATGCCTCTCTTTTGATTTTTCAGAAGAAAAGAAGATAAAAACTCACAGTCACCTAGCAATAACCCCCTGAAAAGGGGCTCCCCATCACCGGTTTCCTTGGATGACATCATTTTGGTCCCATCCCAAACGCCATTTTTCCCTGAGGATGACATCCCCCCTCCCATAACAAAAGCATTTCCGTCCCATCTTCTGGCCATTTCCGGGTTCCTGGGGATGCGCACTTCGGCCTTTTTGATGACGCACTTTCTGTCATACCCCCCACCGAGCCATTTTCCTCAGTAAAAAAGCCATCCTTTGAACACCATCTGTGCGAATGTCTGATCTTTGAAAAGTTTTTTACATTTATATTAAAACCCAATATGGGCAACTCCCATACCAAGTTGTTTTGTCAACTTTTAATGCCAGTGTTACGTTTTGCAAATGTTAGTGTTTTAAAATTCAGACTCTGTGAACATTCAAAATTTCCTTTTTATTTGATTGGCAAGCAAGATGGAAAGATGACCATGTTAAAAACAATCTAGAAAAATGATCTTTAAGTGACAAATGTAAAGTTTGATTAATCAAATTAGTTTTGGGGAGACTGAGAAAGGGGGGGCCCAAAATTACATGATCAACTGAAATGTTTGTAAAAACTTTTTTGAAAATTGAAATTCACCTTGTTAAAACAAATAATATGGGGGTTGTGTTTTGTTAATTTATGAATCAATGTTGCTTTTTTTTTTACCCCAAAATGTGATTTTTATCCCCCAAAAAAATAGTGCAGGGGGGGGCCCAACGTCACAGCCGGGAGCAAAACTAAGCAATCTGACAGAGGGGGTGTTGTAGAGATAATGGTGAATACAGGGGTATTGCAACGGGCACATATAAGATGAAGTGGCAAAGGAGTGAAACCCGTTGTAGAAAGTGGGGAGAGGGGACGACAGAATGCTGGATGTCCAAATGGCCTTGGGCATTCCCCTCACCTGAACTAAAGGGATGTTTGTTTCCACACGAAATATGAAAACTATTGTTAGACCTCTTAAAATAATTTTTACACATTTATTTCATTTTTTAGCACTTTTTAATTTATCCAATTATTTTGGTTTGTAATCAGGGCTTTGTTTTTTGTCATCACTGACAGATAAAAGGTTTTTAAAATCTTTTTCAGACATCTGCTTTTATTTGCTTTCTTGCCTTCTGATCTGCCTCCCAGGCCCTTTTCCCTTTTTTGCTTCTCTCTTTTCAACTTTCTGAGCCAATAATGAATCATAAAACTTTTCCCAGATTTGGAAAAGAAATCATTCAACAGAAGTGTGAAAAAAGAATATTTAGTTTTTTTTTTTTTCATAAAATGCACTAACACTTCTAGTCCTAGTTTTTTTAAATACCCCTTAAATACAGTGTAAAATAAGCCCAACATGATTTGTTTTTAATTGGACGCATGCCACATATAAAATTAAGAGAAAAGGGTGAACCTTTAGTGATTTGCTTTTGGTTTATCCTTTCATCAAACAATGTTTTGGAGGAGGAGGAGTTTAGGGCGGGTTGAGAGAGCGTTGCCGAACCCACCACGTGGCAAACCACCCCAAGACCCCACATTAGGCCCCAAGTGCAGCCATGAAAGGGTGACAACCTGCACCAAATATTTTGGGATGGTGGACCAGTGGTAAAAAAATTTTAAAAATGTTTGATGAATGAAAAGGGGCCCACCTGGGTCCATGAAGCCATTTCACAACTCATTACAAATGCCAAAATTTTATCCACATGCTACATGACTTTGTAGTTTGTTTCAAAATTTCCCATGACGCTTTGGGGAAAAATAGTTTCCTGTTTTTTAACTCAACTAAATTTCACTTTAATTTCCACTGGATTGACAAATACAAAAGCAGATTTATTTGAAAAAATTCCCCTAAATCCCCTTTTTTAATAGGGGTTCAGACTTGTGAGGTCCTTTTTGGGTTCTCACACAGCCTTCATTTTAAGACAAAATATAAAAAAGTAAATGAGTCCTTTGCAGTGGGGACATGTCCTCTTGCCCAAAAGCACTCCAAAAGTTGCAGTTTTGTGTTTTTGTTGTGGGGGTGACCGGACTCCCACGTTTTCTAATGTTATTTCACTTGTTTGGAAAACACTTTCCCTGCCTTTTAAAATGCTTCGGGGCATTGAAAAGGAGGGTGTTTAAAAGAAACCCTAAATCATGGTTTTTTCCTTTGTCCCTGTTTCAGAGTGTTTTCTCCAAAAATTAGTTTAATCTTGAAGCATTGTGACCAAAAGGGCGCCCCCAGCTTTTTTCAAACCCTCTGGGTAATGGGAATCCAGTGGCTCAGCAGTTCTCGGGGGGCCCCCGGAAAACCCCTGGAACCCAACTTGTCTTGGTTTTATGCATAAAATTAAGAAAAGTGTAAATGAACAGGGCTCGTGGTTTCAAAAACTGGAATTGTATCCTCCAGCAGGTCTCTTCATCATTGCCCCTGAAGTGAACTCAGAGGAAGCCTGACTTAAAGTGGAGGTGAAAGACTTGAAGCAGCAAACTGTTGATCTGTAAAACTACTGAGTTTCACTTTTGATTGATCACCGTAGTCTTACTTGTTGGAACAAATTCCAAATTTTTCATTTTCATGGTGACTAGTAAACAAATGATGCACCCCGTACTTGGAGAAATTGGGTTTAGCAAATGCGGATTTATACTACTTTTAATTTATGGTATGGAAGGTCCTTTTTAATAAAGGTTATGTAAAAAGTCCTCAAAACTACATTTGCATTAAAGAACATTATTGACTTTTTTAAAACTTTTCTTTCCGCATAGTAAAGTTGCTGCAAGTATTTTTAGATGTATTAAATAACAGGGCTGTTTTGCTCTGTGAAATATGGACTGCTATAAAAAATTTTTACAGAAAAAAAAATATATCAAACCAGGGGAAAACTTTCCAAAAAATCCCAAAAACCTTTGTTTTTACATTGTCCCAATTTGGGGGAAATAGAAAAAATCATTTCAGCTTCAAGTTTTCCTTAGCATAATTAAAAAGGGGCATAGACTGTGAGGAAGAGGGGGGACAGTGCCAGTACTGCTCCTGAGAGATCCAGGAGGCTAGGATGAGATTGTTAACAGCCTGTGGAAGTTTGCACCCTATGTAATAACAAATTAGCATTTCAAAAAAAATTTTTTCCTTAAACTTCTCTTTGTTTTAAATTCAACCATTATGTCTGATCCACTGAGGCTAAAGATACTTGAGACCAAAGGGGAAATGTCCCCTTCCAGGTGCTACATTTTTTATTCATTTGTTCCCATTTTTTATTGCTCAATAAAAATCTTTGGGATGTGGGGGGCAAAAATGGGCCTAAAAAAAACCCAAGAGATAGTAATGACTGGGATTTGACATCAAAACTGTGGAGTGTGAGGGGGTTGTTAGTGCTAATGGGCCCCCGTTTGGACTTAAAATAAAATGTCTTCAGCTATGTGTTAAAAAATTTGTACCAAAGTTCCCAAAAAAATATTTTGTGTGTCACCTAAAATTTTGAATATATTTTTTTTTTTATGTGGACATATCCAAAAAAAAAAGATATAAATGGCCTACTTTCAACACAAAACAGCATTATATGTTTATGTGGACCCAGGGGAAAAAAGGGTGGGGGTTGGCCAAAAACTTCTCATGCCGTTAAAGGTAAAGATTTGTTTTGGAAAATTAAGTCCCTTTTAGTATCTCGCCGGTTATTAGGGGTTTTTACCCATTATCCATGTATAGACCCCCAAATTTAAGCGCTTTCTTTGAGGAATTCTCAGACCTAATGTCAATTTTAATTCAACAGACACACTCTTAATAGTCGACTTTAACTTTAATCGATAATCAGTGGGGCCTGAAGGAATTCATGAACTTCCTGGGTTCTGTTGATTTAGACACCCAAACGTTTTTCATAAAGCAGGTCAATGTTAGACTCAGGATTACTAAAAACTGAAAGTTAATATAAAAAAGATCACTGATATTCGCCTATAGCCATTTTATCTTACTATTTAAATATAGAAATAATGATAGAAAAAATTCTGGAACATATTGTTAAAAACGCTATAGATTCATCAGGGCCCCTTAAAATTTCAAAAATTTTAACAACACCTTATAGTGCCAACTACAATAGTGAGGATAATGTAAATAGTAAGGTGGAAAGATTTAATACTAAAAATGAGAGCTGCTGTTGAAGATTTCCTGAAAAGAAAAGGAAAAAAACTTCTGTATTGTTTTACCCCTGGAAACCCAAAGAGTGTCTGATTTTAAAAGAACATGTCGAGAGCGAGCTAAAAGGACTAACTATCCTATGAGATATTGAAGGTTAAAAAAAATAAACCCAAATTTCACAGTCCGTCTTGAGTGGGCGTTTTTTTCTCTTAAATTAAAATCTTAAAACCAAACAATGCGAGTCTTATTCCCCCAATTTTTCGTTAAACCGGGGAAAAAAGGAACCCCCCGAATACTTCCATGAAACCGTGAGGCTATTGTGTATTTTTTTAATCAAAAATTAATGATATTAGAAAATAATATGATATCTTCCCAATACTGAGATCTCAAGCCCCAGTACCCATTATAATCAAATTAAATTTTTCCTGGATGATTTTCCTATTTTTTTAAGGAAAAAGAATTTTTTTTAACGAAAAGATTTCAATATGCAAGCTTTCGAGGGGAAATCAGGCCCCTTCTTTATTGTAATCTTTTAGTTGCCAATAAAAAAGGGTTTTTCCTTATAATGGCTAACACGGGACAACAACCTGATTTATATAAAATACCCCCAACTGGGACCCCCCAAACCAACCCCCGTGTCCTTGACCAAATACCAACAAGGTTTTCAAAGAAGTTTAGGGGGTTTAAATTTACAATATTTTGGCATAGTAATTCGCCATTAGATAGGGGGCTTAACTGTCTTTAAAAATGTTTAGAAACACCACCAAGAAAAAGAAACTTGACCCTCGGGTTTTTTTTTAAACCCCTCTCTAACTTTTCTTAAGTAAAAATTTAGACAAGGTCATCATTATAGTTAAATGTCCACCCAATAAACCTGCTATTCTTGTAAATTTTAGTGGTTTTAAAAAAATCACAGCACAGAAACTGCACTGTTTAAAATAGTAAATGACTTGTGAGTGAACACAGAAAGGGGTTATCTGTTCTCATCCTCTTAGATTTGAGTGTGCATTTACACCCGATACAATATTCTTAGAAACGCCTTTTGTCAATGGGGGGGCCTCTCTGGCAGTGTCTTAAATTGGTTTTTAACCACCCGGGGAGAAAATTTTTTTAGTTGTGGTCATTACAACTCAAAGAAACCCCGATATCCTATATGGTGGTCCCGGCTCTATCCTGGGGCCGTCTTTTTAATCTACATGTTCCGTAGGTCAGATTACTGGGCCAAAAAGGGGGCTACCACAGCTATGCTGATGACACACAGCTATACTTATCAATGGGACCTGATGACTCACCTCTTATTCATAACACAATGTCTAATTTTTATCTCAGAATGGTGAATAGTAACTTTCAGGGTTTAAAAAAAGAAAACTGGGGAAAACCCAGTGATAGGCTAATGGATAAATGGTTTATCAGAAATAAAGTTGGATATTAGTTAAAAGTCAATGAAATAAAAACTTTGGGGTAACGTTGACGAACCCGAATTTTAAAACAAATATTCTCAGACCCCCAGGACATCATTTTTTTTACTTAATAAACATAGCAAAAAATTAGACCTCTTATATCATTGAAAGATGCTAAGAAATTAATTGCGTTTTCAGTCACTAGATTACAAGCACTCCCCAGGGCCACCAAAAAAAACATAAATCCCTTGAAAATGCAGAATGGAGCTGCTAGAATCCTAACTAGGAAAAAAAATTTAAACATATTTCCCAGTTTTATGTCACTGGTTACCTTTTTCAGAATTGACTTTAAAATTCGCTTATGGTTTATGCCAAATAATCCTATATTGGAACGCCCGACACTTTATATTAAATTGTAACCTTAGATCCTCAAATGAGTGTCTCCCCGACTTCCAAGAGCAAAACTGAAAAAAGGTGGTAGGGGGGGAGGGGCCTTCCGCTGTTATGCACCTAAAATCTGGAATAACCCGGGAATAGGGAAATTTCCCCGGCTTTCAGTAAAGCACTTTAAAACACTGCTGGGGAAACATTACTGTAACATGGCCCTCATAATTTAATTTAATCCATACCTGAATGTTCAATTCATTCAAAAATTCATGGGGGTCTAAAATCCTACTTCCCTACCCCTCTTTTGTTTCTTTTTTTTCCGGGTTTCTTTGTGGTTGCCAGCCCACCTCCACCTACTCAAAGATTAGATGCTAACATTGATACTAAAAGCCAGAAGCCAAAAAATTATGGGAATTTTGCAGCAGAGTTTAACTGGTAAGGAAGAGGATTCACTGTCATAAGGTATTGTTTCATCCACCATCCATTTTCCAACCCGCTGACTCTGAACACAGGGTCAAGGGGGGCTGCTAAATCCCGCCAACACAGGGACACGGGGGAACCAGTCCTGGGGAGGGGAAACCCCCGGGACACACACAAACACACCCACACACCAAGCACACACTAGGGGCCCAATTTAGCCAAAACCCCAACCTGCAGTCTTGACTGTGGGGGGAAACGGGCCCGGAGGGAAAACCCCCACAGACACGGGGGAGATACTTGTTTGTTTAGGTTGAGGTATAATTTCATACTGTTCCCACACAGTATAGAAAATTCCCCAAAATTTTACAGTATATAAAAAAAGAACTGCATATCCCAAATTCTAATATTTTCAGAGATTTTCTATTAGAGATACAGTTGATATGTCTCATCTGATGCTTGAAAAAAAATATTGGTTTGAAGATGACTCCCTTTTAAACTGCTGTAGATGGGGATTAAAAACAGTCAAGAGAACAGGGCCCTTAAGACCAAAAAAGTTATTCCCATCCATGTACTTTTCTAAAATAACATTGTCTAGTTTTAAAGTCCCAAACGGGTACTGTCTACCACACTATTTGATCACTAATTCTTTGTGTCCATGGGTTTCCTTTTAAGAAAACCACAAGTTTTGTGGGAAAATTTCCCCCACAAGTTTCCAACGGCCCAGATTTAAAAAAACTCATTTTTGTCACAGTCTCGATTACGCCCAATTACCATCATAATTTTAAACATTTTAATCAGGTTCCTCTTAATCTTCTTTTGTTAAACTGTAAAGGCTCTGCTCTTTTTTAAAATTTCCTAAATACATCCCTGTTTCCTTCTCTAGACTTTTCTAGCACCATGTTTTTTAGAAGACCAAAAAATGCCCCAGGACTCAAATGAGCCCCACCAGTGTGTTATAAAGTTGAGCAGATCCTCCGGATTTGTATTCCACAACATATAACCGACAGTCTTTGCCCTTAATGGCTTATGAACACCATCTGGGAATTTTGATGAGTCTACTATGATCCCTTCCTATGATGTCCCCTTTTGATTTTTAGACCCCCCATTTTTATTTAAAAACCCAATTAACATTTGTGCTTCCTACATGTAATACTTTTTCTGTACATTTAATACAATACATTTATCTGTCAGGGAAACTGTCCAAGTCTGTTTGCTGTCCAAGTCCTCTGTGATGATTGAAGGATTTGTGATTATCTTCAAACACTTTTATATCAGCAAACTTAACTTTTTTTTTAAAAAGCCACTAAACCATATATATATTTTCCTAGGTATGGCTGGATTCTAAAAAAAAAGAAAGAATCGTAAATAAAGAAGATTCACTTAGCTTCTGATTTATATTTTTTAACAATCACAAAAAATAATAGTCAAAAGGGGTGCTATACTTGGCGGCAGAACTGGTTTATTTTTTTTTTTTTACGCCTTTTCCCGTGAAAAAAGAATTAGTCTGAATGTGGCATTGTTTAAATTTTTTCTCAGGTGAGCTTTCAGCTTCTGCTGCGCCCCCTGATACAAACTTTTTTAAAAAATTTTTTTATTTTTGATTTGAACCGGGCAGGAGACAAAAGGAAAAAAAAGAAGAAAAGGGAAGGTGGAGGTGGGGGGAAGGGGGGTTTTAAGAATAAACAATAAATAAACCAGAGTCCGCTTCAGACCTGCAGAAAAAAGGGGGGAAAAAAAAACCAAAGACAAAAAAAATTGCCATCAGCTACATAAAATATATAAAAAAAAAAATGTTTTTGGGGCAATCCAAAAAGTAATTTTTAAATAAGGATTTGGGGCCAACCACAGCCTTTGGCAGGCAAGACGCCCCAAATCTACTTAGAAATCACCATGAGGGACCTGTGTCGTAAACGCCAGTGTAAGGTTTCCTAGGAGCATCCCAAAAGTAAGGGGAAGGGCCCAGACCTGCCCCCAAAAAGTGGGGGAAAATGGAGGGGGTTCCCAAACCCTGAGATCCCGAGGTCACCCCAGAGCTGGAGACCCCAGGAGACCGCCCCCCGAGAAGCTCCCAACCCCTACTCGAAGGCGCAAAAGATCACCCCGGGGGTCACAACCAGCAGCCTGCAGAGTCCTGGGAGATATCAAGCGGCAAGCCCTCAGGCCGCCCAGGCCGCTCTCCCCGAGTCGGCCGGGCCGGAACCCAGCAGCCCGGGCCCCAAAGGCGACCCACCCGCTGAGGACCCAGAGGCCCAGGGCCAGATCTCACCAGGCAGCCACCGGAGCGACCAGACAGATGCTTAAGGCAGGGGGGTAGGCAAAGATGTTGTAGCATTGCCAGATGTCCCAGGAGGGGAGGTCCCAAACCCCACCTGACATATACAGTCACACACAAACACAGTCATACACTCCTCCCTCATGCTCTCACATACACATACAACCCAAGACTTACAGGATGTACGCCAGACACCCATTCACACTCCCCACACACCCTACCTAACTCTGGTCCCGGTGCTGCCATCCTGAGGTACAACCATTCCTGGACGTCAGAGTTAGCCCCCTTCCAGGGGAATAGTGAGCAGGCACCCCGTCCAGCATGAGCAAAGCAACCCACCACTCCAGACCACAGGCAGGCCCGGCTCCCACTCCTAGCCTCCAGCCCCGGGCAGCTAACTGGAGAACAGAGGTGTAATAAGACCTCTAGTCTCCCTCCACCTGCTCTAATGTAATGTTGGTTCAGTTTGGATTTCCTGCAGTCAATGTTTGTCCAACTTCAGCAGGTGTGGGAAGAATTTGTCCTAGGCACAGGCAGGAGCAATATCTTTCATCTGTTCTTAAAGTGACTCTAGAGTTCCATGCAGTTGTCTGATTTTTATACTGCTCTTTGAACATGCAACCTCCAAACATGGGTACAATTTGTTTCTGACAAGCATGAATAGGAAATAGCACACAGTTAATGCAGAGGTTGCTTTCTTGGAAACCTTTAATTAGCTGACATCGACCCAGCAACTCTCCTGTATTTATTGATCATTGCCAAACAGAGCATATCTGTACTTCAGCACCATGTAACACCTGCTTCATCTTGTCTCCATGTCAGATTTATCAAGTCAGTTGGATACCCATTGTGAATAAAATAATGTGCATGAATAACCCTCAAGATAACCTAAGCCTAACCCTAATTTCTTGTCATGTGTTGCTCAATCTGTTTCTTAAAAACCCTTCCCATTAATTTATTGGTAATACACATTGCTTAATGGCCAATAGTTCTTGGATCTGCTGGGTTCCCCCATATAACGGGATAATATTTGCCTTTTTTCATCCTTCCTTGCCCAGTGCACAGTGACCTCCAAAATATTATAAAGCATATCTGTATTTACAACCTCATTAAGAACTCTGTGAAAAATTTTCTGGGCCTTTGGGGTTTGTTTTTTTCAGCTTATTAATCTCAGCAGGTCTTCCCCTAAATTTTTAAACCTCAGTACCCCCTTTGTACCATTTTTCCTTGGGAGGTTATCATTTTTATTGAAGACCCGAAAAAAGCAAATGAGAATCCACTTTTTTAGCTTGTATTTTTTTAATTTTATTTATATTTTTGATACTTACCTCCTCCTTGACCTTTTTGGTCCTTTTGCCTTTTCTGTTATTCCCTTTTTAACCCTTTTGCCTCCAATATCCTTCAAAGGGCCCTGTTCCTAGGCCCCCATTCACTTTGGGTCATTAGTCTTTTATCCATATTTCTATTTTTTCCTTTTTAGCTTTTTTCAATTTTATTAACCCATTTTTTTTTAATTTCCTATAACCAATTTTGGTATTATCCCTGCTTTAATGTAAAAGGTTTTTTGACCTGTTCCCCACTCCCCATGTCTCCCCAATTAAGTTTATCCCCGTCCCTCCCTTAATTTGCTGCATCTGTCAAAATTTTCCCTATCAAAGTTTAAAATTGACAGTTTTTTTGTGTTTTTTCAAAACACAGGACCCGGGTTGAATCACCATAACTCAGTTCTGTCCCGATTATTAAAAATATAAACCAGACAGGTTTTACCCGTTCGTTTAAAATACTGAGTTAAAAAAAAGCCACGATTATTCTAAAATCTCCGTTTGGTCGCTATTTTCAAGGTTTTCCAGTTAAATTTTGGTTGTTTAAAATCCCCCCTGAATATAATATCCCCGTAAAATTGTTTTAATATTACTAAAAAAGGGGTGTTGAAATTTCTGTCTGCACTGGGGGGTCTGTAAAACACCTACAATAAGACCTCTTTTCCCTTTCCAGATGAAGCCAGACGCCTTCACTAAGATGGGGCTCATCGTCCAACTGAAGAGGACTTGGCGTTTAAATTCTGTTTGACATAAACGGGAACCCCACCTCCTTTTCTGTTCTGTCTATCATTCTTAATAAATGTGTACCCTCTGTTTTATACTCATCACCATCTTTGTTACTTTATTCAGGTTTCCTTTATTGCTATGATATGGATTATAATTATCCACTAAATACAACTTGTTTTATTTGTGATACTTATAGCATTAAGGAAAGGTTTTTTTAATGTGTTACCATTTTATTTTAGCATTTAAAAATTGAGATAGAATTTACATTACTGTGCATTTTAATTTTTACACTATTCTTTGTTCCTTCATGTACAGCTCTGGACCTGACCTGTCCTAAAACTTCCTGCCCCAACGTGGTTCACACAATCCTCACAACCTCCCTCATGTGCCTCCCTAACATGCTGTTAACCCTCAGGTTCAGATGAAGAGGAATGAGTGGATAGAGTGGTGATGACACAGTAAGAGAATGGCCTAGCTTGGAGTCCAAGTGGAATTTAGGGGGTGAGGAGATCTTCATCATTCTCACCTGATTTCTGCAGCAATATTTCAGCTTTCTAAATTCAACACCAGTTCTGTCCCAACACTCTTAAGCCAGGCTTGAGTAAGCAACCTCTTTTCCTTGTGCATTTGTCTGCACTGATCATACACATTATAGTACTTTAAATGTTTTACATTTGTTGTAGCTCCCTGATGGTAACTGTAAAGAAAACAAATCTGTTTTAAATTTGTTTCCATAACTGTAGTCAGGCATAGACTTGTTTCAAGTGAGTGGCGCACTGTCACAGCTGTCATAGTCTGAAGGACAGAAAAAGAAAAATGTCAATATCTTTATTGTTTCTCACAAAAAAATGAAAGTGGAAAATCTAGAAAGACGTCAGAGCAGTACAGTGGTCAGCACTGCTTAGGCCATCTTTGCTTATGTTTGGCATTCTTAATAAATCAGTAGGTTAACAAAATAGAAGTGCATTGAACTTCTTTTTTTAATGATAAAAAATCTGATAATATCCACCACTCTGAACTTCTCCATGTAGGCTTTTAGATATCAATGCAGGGTTTTCTCTGCTGATTATGTGCAGACTTCTAACTTGGGTGTTTCTTATCAAGCTAGTTTCTGGTGGTGCCACAGCAGGTGGTGGAAGAGAACGTTAGTTAAGAAAGTTAACTTTACTTTCAGTTGCATAGTTTTAAGGTTTAGTAGATACCAAAATACCTAAGTAAGCTGCCTCAGAAGTCCACTGACATAGATCACCTTCACAGGTATCTATGACGACTTCCTGGCATTTTGTTTTTGCTGGGATAAACAAATCCTGTTGAATGGAGGAATCAGACTGTTGTTCAGCTCAAACATCTTACCAAACTGACCATGGCATATGTTACACAATCAGTGTAGTGCAACAAATCATCTAAAAAACCTGAAAAGGGAACCAAATATGTTCATGAAAATTATCTTTTCAACTGCGAAGCTAACTCTCTCTTGAAATGCTATTTTGACATCTATCATATGCCAAGTTAATTTATGAATGGAGCAATTTTAATTTTCTTTTGTTCTTTGTACATGATTAGTATCAAACGTGCTGAACATGGAGGTAGTGATAAGATGCAGGTATCACAGATCATTGTGTTTTGATTTTTATTCATTGCAGTTGTAATAATTTTGGTTAAAGAGTACAAGTATTGAATATCAGTATTAGATTTTGATTAGTGCTTGGTTGCTGATTATTTGTCACATACTGTAAGTGGCACAGTGGAGTTTACATAAAGATTGCATTCAAAATCATTGTATAAAAACACATAAGCGTACCCAATGAAGGAGGCGTGCATAATCGTGAGCTTTCAACTTTTCAGGGTCACACACGTTTTCCGTGTCTGTCTCTTGCATTTCGAAGTGCAACATCAGAACAATTGTAAATGACCACGAGATCATTCTGCACGTAGGGGACGTACTGACTTAGGATGGTGGAAGTTTGGAGGAACTTGTAGTGACTTTTTCCTTTCATTTTTCCTGGAACACTCTTGTTACATTTGTGTTTGATTAAGTTATTGAACTATAAAGTGTATTTTACTTCAGCTGTGCACTGAATATTTTCATTTTGATTTTGAGTTCGTTTACTTGTTGTTTGACTTCTTTGCTGTATCAACGAAAACTGAGAAAATAATGACAGGCAGATGAGATCTGTGAAAAGAACAAATATTTAAAATAAAAAAAGACGCGAAATTTTGTTGATATAGAATTTTATGTTTACTTGTGATGTTTACTGAGGTATTTAAACTGTTCTGCAATGATAAAAGGAAGGGGCTAATCTAATATTATATGCTTGGAACCCCGAAAGAGTACACTTTTATTCAGATTAATTCTGAGACCAGAGATTTTTTTAAATTCTGTGAGCTAAGACTGCCCGGGACAGAATTTTCTGGTCCGATATATAAGTACCATGTCATCTGCATATAATGAGATTTTCTGTTCCAGTCCTTTCTGCTAATCCCTTTATCTGATCAGTATTTCGACAATGTATTGCCAGTGGTTCAATGGCAATTGCAAACAGCAGTGGTGACAAAGGGCATCCTTGTCTTGTGCCACGCTCAGTTTAAAGTAGTCTGGCAAATGTTGATGAAAACTGAAGCTTCTGGTTAGTATACAGTAATTTAATCCATGCAAAAAATGTGGGCCAAACCCAAACTTCTCCAAAAAAAGTAAAAAGGTATTTCCATTCAATCATGTCGAATGCTTTTTCTGCATCCAATGATAATAATATTTCTGGTGTTTGATTTAGTTGGTGAGTATATTAATTAAAAGGCCGAAGATTGAAGATAAGTGTCGGCCCCTAATAAATCCAGTTTGGTCTTGTGATATTACTGAGGGGAGACTTTTCCATCCTTCTAGCTATGATTTTAGAGAGTATTTTAACGTTGTTATTCAGAAGTGAAATTGGTCTGTATGATGACTTGTAATAAGTCCTTATTTTGTTTTAGGAAAGACAGTGATTAGTGCTTGCTTAAAGGTTTGTGGAAGAGATTGGTTATCTCTGGCTTCTGTAAATTTTCTAATAGGGGGGAGCTAGCTGAGGAGAATTTCTTGTAAAACCCTGAGGGTGCCAGGGCTACTGCTTTTCCACCTTGGAGTGACTTTTAGCATCGTAATTCTGAATAATGACAGAGGTTTCAGCTCCTCCCACACTAAAAGCGCATTGTGGTATCTTAATTTACCCAGAAATGCATTAGATTGTATATTGTCTTCTTTAAACTCAGTAGTATATAGGGAAATTTAAGTAGTCTCAAAGTGTAATTATATTTTGTTTCAATGATTTTATCTCCTTTGTTAGTTTTACAGATTGGTGCTAATCTTGCTTGTGGTTTTGTTGGCTTAAAAGCTTATTAAGCTTTCTCCCATGTTCATAATATGATGTTCGGATTTGTAAATTAGTTGTTCGGTTTCTTTAGTTGTCAAGGGGTTTAATTCTGATGTAGAGCCTGCCTCCCTTATGTAGAGTCTGCTTGGTAGTTTGCATGTTCTTCATCTATTTTATAATTTGCTTATCTCTGCTACTTTCTTGCCGGATTTATTTCTGTGGGAAAGATATGAGATAACTGTCCTCTTAAGAGCCTTAGAGTTTCCCAAGTATTCCTGCAGAGATCTCAGGGGATGTATTTGTCTCTAGAAAGAATTCAATTTGTTTGGATATAAATTCAAGTACAATTCTCGTCAGCTAATAGATTGAGGCCATCTGCGGGAGTGATGGGTTTAGTAATTTCAGCTCCAAGATCATCGGAGCATGGTCTAAAATACAATAGCTTTATAAAGATTTAATCTTAGGCAAGAAGTTATATCTATAAAGAAGTAATCAACCCTTTGAGTAGCAAATGATGACGGTGATAGAAAAGAATATGTTCTTGAATTTGGGTTTAAAACCCCCAGGGATCTGATAAGTTGTGATCAGTTATAAACTTTGTAATTATCTTTTGTGTAGTTCTTCCCCTGTGGAGGAAGTCTTTCAAAAGTTGATTAAGAACACAATTAAAGCCCCCAGCCATTATAAGTTTATGAGTGTTCCAGATTGGGAATGGATGCAAATTTTGTAAAAATTTCCCTTATCATCACATTGGTGCATAAACTTTTATCAAAATCATTTTACAGTTAGATAAGTCTCCCATGACCATCCATATCTCCTTCGGATCCAATACTACATCTGATGCTACAAATGGTACAGTTCTAGGTAAATTTCACACCTCTAGTTTTCTTCAAAACTAGAATGGAACATTGGCCAGCCCATTTTTCGGAACTGATCTTATTTAGTAAGTGGGTTTCCTGTAAAAATACTATTTCTTTAGACCTGTTAGGTGAAAGTACTTTTCTCTTTAATTGTGATTCAGGCCTTTAACATTCCAGCTACGTTAACTGTCCCATCCTGGAGACACTGATTTGAGTTTTTGTATTTATAGTCAACCCGGAAGTGAAATAGTTTGGATTTTTCCAATTCCATGCAGCGTTATTGCTGATAGTTATATTATTAAGATTGAATATAGATTAGATATTTTTCTTTCCCCAAAATTTTTCTCCCTCTAAAATTTTCCCAGTCCCAAACCCAACAGGCATCCCCACGACATCAAGCCCCAGCCCCCTAACCCCCAAAGATTTGTTAAATAAGTTCTAAAAATAAGAAAAAAAAGAAAAAAAAGAAAATTTTGAAATTAAAATTTTAATTATGATAAATATATATAATAAACCATATATATAAAATTTAAAAAATAACAATCTTAACAGTAATAAAACCCCGAAAGGAGGATATTGAAAGTTTTTAGGTACAAGAAAAAAAAGTTTAAAAACATAACACCAAAACAAAAATTTAACAGTCATTTGGGAATGAAATATAGAAAAGAAAAAAAGAAAAGAGAATAAGCCAAAAACCCATTTTAAAATTTTGCCCAAGTAATTTTTAATAGTATATTAATGAATAAAAATTAATAATAGAATATAGTCCCAAAAAACTTTTTAAACATTCCTGGAATAAAATACCCTCCTCCATTTCATTTCGGGTATAGAGGCCGGGCATTGCTTGCTTTCCTGCCTTTTTAAAAAAACCCCGTGATCCTTTCAGGCCGGAAGAGGCCCAATTTGGAATTAGTGTCCAAGCTTAAAATGTAGTTAACCGTTTTTAGGTTTTTCAGCACGCCCAAGTTCTATGATTGTCTTTATTTGCCTGTTATTTCTGTAATTCATTCCGTTATCTTCCTTTTTACCGCCCGGGTTCAAGTGCCTTGCCAACTTTCATTTAGCCTTTGGTTTTCCCTTTATTTCCGCCAGCTCAGAGCCCTTTTATCTTGTTTTAATTCCTTTTGTCCCGTAGATGAAGAGCAGATTTGCTGAAACCGTTCCCGCTGTCAGTCCAGTAATTGCTCCGCGGACCTCGCCTTTTCCAGTTTCAGGTAATCCTCCAATCGGTGAGCTATCCACATCTGCACTCACATCGCACCTTGCTCCCCTTTTCTCTCTCGGCGGCGATGAGCGGACCGTGGTCCGAGGAGTCTGTACTTTCTCCATCTATCCAGGTCTGCCCCTGAGAGCGTATCTCGAACTAGGGCTTGCTGATCGCAGCTTGGATGTAGCTTTGCTTGATTCTTTGGCCCCCCCTTCTGTTGCCATGTTTATTGTGTTTCATATCTGTAGCGGTCCCTCTCCGGTTGAATAAATACAGGATATCTCAGAATAAAAGCAAATAATATGAAAATAGCACCACCTGGGGACTCGACTTCAGACGCCCATTTTCGATCGGACGAGACCAACTCGTCATTCTATTCCAAAAATCTTTTATGTTAAAGGCATTTTATGACATTAATTATTAAATTAATTTTTCAAATATCTTCATCGAGGTGGCATGTACTCCTCCCTGACTATGTAGATTTGCCCCCATCTGTTTTGCTTTTCCTGACAAATGCCAAGGTCATGCCAGTTAGTTTGAATGGTGAACCCAAATTGGCTCTTTGCTTTGGGAGTGTGCCCTACACTGGATTGGTGTCCTGTTCATGTTGGATTTCCTTCTCCCAGTGCTCATAAAGATTACAGGCTTCCAAGCTGTGTTGGATTGACTAAAAAAAATATTTTATTATTATTTCAGATTTTAAAAAGGTGTTTTAATGTGTCTAAGTCTAAGTTCTTTATTTAGATCTCACTGAAGAAGATAAGGAGACTTTTATGATTTTTCTTCTTTCTGTATTTTACAATTCAATAATTGGATTTAGGTTATTTTTTTCAAAGTGTTTTTATATTCCATACTGACATTTTATGTTGTTGCTTTTATCTGGCAGGGGAACTAGAAAGCATGAATGCCATTTGGGGCCCATAGAACAGAACGACTCCCCAGCTACTGCTGAGGCAACTACAGAAGTAAATTTTGGTTAAGAAAGTGACATCTGTCTTTGGTGTTTCATCGTACTTGGCTCCTTCTTATGAGATATCTGAGTTAACAGACAGACTCCTCTAAAATCACAGGCATTTGAAGAGTGTCGAGGATGGCTTCACTTATAATAAAGTGCTGGGTGAAACGCCTCACAACAGCTTTTGCCTCTTCAGAAGTCTTAACAAATCAAAACGGAGAAAGAGAAGAATGATCAAAAGTACTGCCATTTGTACATTTGTAATCCATTTGGATGCTTTTATTTACAACTAAACAGAAAGGACTACTTTAGCAACTCATTTTAAGGACAAAAATATAACAAATTTTAAACTCCAATTTTCCTTCCAGATAAGGCTAAAATAGAGATATAGAGCGTATTTTAGAAGAACATCAAAGAAGTCAGTGTGATTAGACTTAGAAAACTATATTGTATATACTGTATATATACGTATATTGCCACAAACGACAAAAGAGCCATAGCAAGGTTTGGCTGCAAAATTTAATAAAGTGATTTGCACTGAGTGCACAAACGAGTTCAAAAAAGAACGAGGGACAAGGGGAAAAGGGGTGCTTTTAAAAGGGCCCGTATAGAAATGACATCAGATGAGCTAGAAACCCGAAGGGCCTTCATTCATACACTTGGACCCGGGGGTGATGTCAAAGGGTCGGAAACAGAATTGATATCATCAGGGCCGATGGAATTTCCCCTAAATGGTCTACAAAAAGCGAAAAAAGTCAGTGCACTCTGCCCCATCCTGGTCTGGCTCTGAATTACAAGCCCTTTAGTGCCTCCCATGCCCCTTGTGTGACTCTATATATACATATTGTGGGTAATTATTCAATAAAGAAAAAAATCCACAAAACAAAGTTTTGGGGACCGTTCTTTTATATTGTCCCGGACAAACAAAAACAAATCGATCAAAAGCACTGGAGTACAGTAACAAATGACAAAGTGGATATTGCAAGATGGCGTTTTATAAGAAATGCATTATGGTAACAGGAACTGGTTGGCAGGAACAGGAAGTGATGTCCATGGTGACAGGCAGAAGTGATGAAAAATGAAGTTGCGGAAGTGATGTTTTGGCGCCATTCTGAGACCCTAAAATTTCACCAATTATCTTTCTGGTTTTCCTTTTGGGAGAAAAGGTTCAGGTAAGTATCACGTGACCTCCTTTATCTCACGATGTTTCACTCACCTTTGGGCTTTCGACTGCCTCCCAATCGCACGTGTGACATGACGCCCCGTCCCCAGCCAGGGCGGCCTGCACCAAAAGGTGTGGACACAGGGACTAGACTCCCGATGAAGAAATATCCACTGTAAGGCAGCATGATCTGTCACCAGAGTAAATTCCCGTCCCAGTAGGTAGTACCTGAACTGTGTGATAGCCCCTTTAGTCGCCAAGGCCTCCCGCTCCACCGTGGCATACTTGGTCTCCCTGTCCAGCAGTTTCGGCTGAGGTCATAATGCAGGGCTCCAGATGGAGACTAAAATGTGCGCCAATGCGAATTGATTTTCTATTTTGTAACTATTTTTTCATTCAAGTCATTCCAGTGAAACTCTCTCTCTCTCACAATCTAAGAAAAGTTTTAAATTTAAAGCAGCAGAAACGGCTTTTAATTATGTGCAAACACTCTCAGCCCACGTCTGCCTTTCCTATTACACTATCACGTGATTAAAGCCAAACTGAAGCGGGCACCATCTGGCACGCCACTCTGCTTCAAACGTCATCTCGCTAACTGCTGCGGATAGGGATCTGAAATAAAGTGAATCTTATTCAATCACTTTTCCATGCCTTTTCCTGTAAAGCAATGTACACACTTCTCTCTATGCTGTGGTTTCTATTACATTATGGAATTACGAGTTTTTCGTAGGCTCTGGTAATTCTAGTGTTAAGAACATGACAGAGCTCATTGAGCTTCTGGAGACACAAAGGACTGCCTCACACTCTGTGGGAGCAGAACCCGCTTATGTCGAACTCAGCCGATGCGTCCCAAGACCTAGCCCCACCCTGTACAACCCGGAGCTTGCATTGGTGTCCACGGTGCAGCGGGCACAAACTGCTTGAGGCAAGCAGGAATGCAGGTGGAGGGCGAGAGGGTTGGTGTGCTCTGGTTAATCCGTTGGCGGTCCCACATACTAGCATGGTGATGATTAACGGACACAAGACCACAGTTTTGTTCGATTCCGCAGCAACATTTCCGTTGTTGCCCGCTGCTTTGTGCTACAGCAACAGTGGCTAAAATTTAAGACCGGTATAACCTGTGTCCAAGGAGAAATCTGCTGGTACAGGTCCGCTGCTTAATGTCATCAGTTATGGAGGATCAGTTCACAAACTCAGTAGCGGTCCTCTGATCCTCCACACCAGGTGATACTAGGGTGGACTGGTCCAAAATTAAAGCGGTGAGACACATACCACTCGGGATTAATTTGGGCCTCGTTATGGCGGAGATGAGCCGTCTCAAGCTGCCTCCACACAGCCGGCAGAGGAGACAGCGCCGTCCTGGGTCCCGTGGCAACTCCGGGCGTGCGTGCTCACGCATCCACCTGCCGCGGCAGAGCGGGAGGAAACTCACGCCCATTGGGGTGCCTGACCCTCTCTCCCTTGTTGCAGTTCAATTTAAAGAGACGCGTGTCTTTTAGAGGAACAATGGAATGACAACACCCTGAAGTTTGCTAAAATGCAGTGGTCCTTGTCAATGGCCAGTGCACTAACCAGTCGATGCCACACAGCCCTCCCTTTGTCTTAGACAATGACCTTCTTTATCGGTAGCAATGCATGATGGGCGGAGAAAGCTACTGCTAATTCTGCATTCCTTCGGCAGGTCTCGAGCTAGCACACACCACCTCCTAGGTGGCCACTTGGGCACCGAGAAAACTCTGGAGAGGATCAAGCTCGTTTCTACTGGCCGGGAATCAATGAGGAGGTTAGCTGCTTTGACGCTTCCTGCCGGAGTGTCAACTGCGACAAATTCCTAGAAGGACCATGCTCCTCCTTCCTATACCCTTAATTGACATTCCCTTCCACAGAATTGGGGTCGATTTGGTCGGACCCTGAGTCCCTCAGCCCGAGGACACAAGCACATTTTAGTCCTCGTGGATTATGCTACAAGATACCCCAAAGCTGTTACCTCTAAAGCCATCACCATGGGAATTACTAGGGTATTTGCACACATGGTATCCCCAATGAAGGTTTGACGGACTAGGGGACACCTTTCACTTTGAGATGTTCAAGGAGACTGCCAAGTTACTGAAAATAGAGCAATAAAGGTGTATCATCCTCAAACCCGGCGTTAGTGGAGAGGTTTAATCAGACTCTCAAACAAATGCGCTTAAGGTGTCAGAGGATGGAAGGAACTGTGATCAGCTCCTCCCCTCGCCTTTTGCCTTCGGAAGTCCCAAAGCCTCCAGGGTTCTCCCCTTTTGAATTACTGTATGGGTGACAACCTTCAGGGCATATTAGATATTCTAAAAGAAGGATGGGAAGAAGAGGCTCTTCCACTCCACATATTAGAGTATAGCAGTTATGTAATAGATTTGGAAAGACTGCTTAAAGTCCATGGAAGAGGCTCAAGCACAGGCCGGTCTCACCGCGGCTACTCCTCAGGGAGTTCCACCGGAGATCAGGTCATGGTCCTAGTGCCACCTCCTCTAAGTTGCTTGCCCATTGGCAAGGCCGCTCTGAGATTAAGGAGAGGAAGGGACTGGTCGGTTTGGTGGAGTCAACCCAATGCGTCGGCTGAAGGAGCGGGTTTATCATGTGAACCTGCTGAAACCGTGGAAGAACAGGCACCCCGATCCTCCTGCGGCCAGCCCGTTCACTCTTGCTCACACACACAGCCTTAACTTCCAGTACAGAAGGAGCTGGAAACAGTTATCCGGAGACGTTCAGGAGGTAGTCAGTGAGAAACCCGGAAGGACCTCTCTGGTTGAGCACAACATTGTGACAGAGCCGGGTTATTGTCCGAGAAGCTGTCGTCTTCCCAAGGCAAAAGGGCTAAAGTGGAGCTTGAGATCAAGTGCATGCTGGATCTAGGTGTGATTGAGAAGGAGTTAGTCCCTGGTCCAGTCCCATTGTGCTTGTCGGTAAGCCTGGCAGGGAGCTGGAGGTTCTGCAATGACTTCCGTTGGCTTAATCAAGTCTCCCAATTTGATGCCTATCCAATGCCACGAGTGGACGACCTCCTTGAGAGGCTTGGACAGGCTCGATATTTGACCACACTGGACATGACAAAATGGTACTGGCAGGTTCCTTTATCGGACTCTCGAAGGAAAAAAATGCATTTAGTACCTAGCGGACACTGGCAGTTGGGGTCCTTCCATTTAGGTTACACAGGGCTCCAGCAACCTTGCAGCATCTGGTGGACAAAGTGCTCCGCCACATAACTCTACAGTGCTGCCTACCTGGATAGGCGTGGTCATCTTTCCAGCACATGGAGGAACACCTACAGCATGTCCGAGCGGTATGCGGTCACCTTGGGAGGCGGCTCGATTAATCCAAAGTGCTTCTTTGGATTAAGTGAGGACAAATATTTAGCTACCTGGTGGGTCGGGTACCGTGGGCCACAGTGCTCCAAAGTTGATGCCATTTGAAATGGCCCGTCATGAACCAGAGAGGTCAAGCCTTTCTCGGGTTAGCCGGGTACTGCCGGTTTGTTCTGGGAGAAATGGCACCCCTTGATTGATTTAACAAAGAAGGGCCCCGAACATTGTAGTATGGACTGAAGACTCCGCACCTGTTTTGATGGCACCTAACTTTTCTTTGCCTTTCATCCTCCCGGCGGATGCTTGGACACAGGCCTGGGGCCCGTGCTGAGCCAAAGTGCGATGGTGTGGAACACCCGTCATGTTCTGGCGAAACTGTTGGACGGAACCAGGTATGCAGCGGTGGAAAAAGGCTTTGAAAGATGGATGAAAAAATTTAGGGCTACAGAGCATAACTATGAATTCGTTTATCAATTTGGATAGAATTAAGTCATATCGCATCCATTAACATTGTTCATCAAGGTATTCAGGGGGTTTTTGGGTCATTACTGAATATTGCACCATGTGAATTTGTTCAATTGCAACTTTTTCTCCGAGGTTGCTAATCTATCTTTTTTTTCTAAAAAAAAGAATTAGAAGTTTGGCAATTTTTTTAAATTAGTTCTCAGATGCAAAGAAATATGATAAATTCAGATTCCTCTGGGTTTGTAGAAACCCATTGTAAAAAAACATGTAGGGTGGAGAAGGCTTAGAATCAAAAATTGTCTTCAGTAAAATTAAATACAAAAGACGCCTATTTTTGGGATTTCACATCGAGTAATTTATTTTTTGAGGCGGTTCCGCTACTCAGTCAGAAAAAAAGGCCCGGAAGTGACATTCTAAAAAGGGAAACAAATGCATATGCAATTAATTTTTAAAGACAAGAAAATATCATTTATCAGAGAAAATTTGGCGCTAAAATGTTTTAAAAGGTGCATCATGCAAAGGGGCAGGGAAAACCCAAACCCCCCACAGATAATAAAGTATTTTTCTTCATTCACAGCATCCTTTTTTTTGGGATTTTAGATGGAAGAAATTTATGGCTATTTTTTTTGGGAAATTTTGTCATCCAATATTCTCACAAAGATCGTTTTTTCAATCTTGCGGGGCCGCCTAGATGCTTTTTAAAAAAGTAACAGGCTGTTAATAGATGTCCGATGCAAAATCATCTGTCAATAAAACACTGCCTCGGGAAAACCAAAATAAACAAACATGCAGTGGAAAGAATACTGTTTTTGTCAGGCCCGGCCCTTACCCGTTTGTAACCGGGGCTAGTAAATTGTAAAGAAGTATCATTCTCACAGTCACTTTTATATGCAACCGTTATTAAAGAGCCGTATAAAAAAATATATTTTTTTATGATTTTTGAATGTCGGAAGACAGGTAAAAACCACCTTACATTTTTGCGTTTTTCCATGGAGGAAAGGCTAGTTGCCCAAAGGGGGTTTTTTGGATTTTCCTTTTAAGAAGAAATTTAAGAAAATTTTATTCCAAACGAAAACTTTTCGGTTATTTTGTTGTAAATTAATAAAAAAAAATTTAAATGTTTGTCAAATTTTCGGTGGAAACCTTTTATACGTGAAAAAGGTTTAAAAACTGTTCTAGACTTTGGAATTTTATCAAAATTGTTTTAGAGTTTTGATTTTAAAGGGGCAAATTTTTTTTTTTTAAACTTTGAAAAATTTTCCCTGCCGTTAAAATGGTGTAAAAAGTGATGCCGACAAAAGGGAAAATTTTCTTTTTATGGTAGTTTAAAACACAAGAAACGTATTTATTTTAAAAAGGAATTTAAAAAGATTTTAGATGTTAAAATTTGGTGGCTAGGTCGTTCGGGGAAAGGTTTAATCACCAAAACCAATTTGCATTATTTAAAACAGGGGAAATAAAATAATATTTTCATTTTTTTCATTTATCCTAGTGGCGCCTGAAAATGGGAAGTTTACACAAATTTTTTGGAGCAAACCCAAAGCTTTGTTTTCAAAAGTTATCCCCTAAAAAACAAAGATACTTACCCATATCCAAGGCTTTGTTAAGAGAAGATAAAATAATTTCAATATTTTTAAACCTGGGGTGAAAGGGTTTTTAAAAATTAATGGGTTGAAAAATATTTAAAAGAGGTTTTTTTTAAAACGATTTTCCCCATGGTTGAAATTTTGACGGAAAATAGGGAATGTGTTAAAAACGGGAATTCTGTTCTTTTATCAAAAATAGGGACAAAGTTAATTTAAAATGATTTCCCCGGGTGTAAATTGGGAAAAAATCTGTGGTTCAAACACCTTGAGAATTTTCTAAAAACAGACGCCTGCTCATTTTGAACCCCATGGAATTCCGGGTTCAAAAAACATCCGTTTCAAATTTCCAGGAAAAAACCCCTTAGTTTTTGTTTTATATCCCTTTCAAACCAAAAGTATCCAACGGTACCAAAAATTTTGGGATTTTGGAACCTTAAAAGACAAGTTTCAGGGTCCTCCCAAAATTTTTATTTTGTTTTAAAAAAATAAATAAATATAAAATAAAAACTTCTTCCATTCACATTGTGCTGTAACACAACACAGACCCCCCTGCACACAACTAGGGAGAGCTCTACGACGGGACAAATAAATTTTTGCAGCCATTCAGGGGGATAAAAACTAAAAGATATACGTATGAGATATGCTCTACGAGTTTTTCTCAGAGTATATTAATGCCCTTTTAAAAAGCTAAGCAAAATCTTTTATCCGGGCGTCTAAACACAGAACAGGTACAGTATGTATCCATTTTTTTGAAAAGGAAGGTGTACAATTCTAGCACCAAATTTAAAAAAAAAAAACCCCCTGAAGACAAATTGCAAAAAATTTTTTTAAATTCCTTTTTAAAATTTTCCAAAGTCTAATTTCCCCATACATCTTTATTTAAGATCCGAAAACTTTTGAATTATTTTTGCCCCAAATTATGGGTATCACTTGTGATTTTATTGATGAGAAAAGTGCCTGTGTGATTGGACTCAAAAGATTTACAGCACACCGCCACTTTAAAATTTTTACTAGTTTACTACACATGTAAGATTAGAGTTAAATCTTTAAACAAACTGAAAAAAAGAAATCTACATGACCGGATTCAACCCTTTTTATTTCCCCGAGCAAAAAAATACCCCCGAAAATTGATGTATATGGGGAATTTGGAGCAGGTACCAATGAATACATCACTGAATTTATAACACTGGGCCAGAAAGTTGTGGGGTTTTAACTTCCAAACGGGGAAACCTGTCTAAAAATTAAAGGTATAACATTAAATGTTAAGAACTGTGAAAAGGTGAATTTTCAAAATTTAAAAGAACTCATTTGACTATGCAGAAAATATAAAACTGTCTTTAGAACATAAAAATATCAAAGTTGGATTTTTGGGATTGTTTGGGTAAAGATTATATAGAAACCCGTAAAAAAAAAAAAAAAAAAAAAGCGCCCTTTTAAAAAAAATTTCACCTCATTACCTTTTGGCTTTTTTCTGAGATAAAAAATAATTTGTAATGGCGTCGTTTAAAACCCCTTTTTTCCTTTTCTTAAGGGGGGTAACTGTGAAAATCTTTTTGGAAAAAAAATTTTAGAATCGGGACTAAAATGATGTCTCACCAACCAAGAATATCCTGTATTGTTATTCCGTTGGGGAACCCTCTATACAGAATTGATGAAAAAAATTTAGAATATAAATTTTATAGAAGTCCTGACTCCCCCAAATGATGATGTATTTTAAAATAAAATAAACTTAGTTGTTGTGGGTGACTCATGCAACGTGTAAAAATAATGAGTTGGGAAATTTGGGATTCCCAAAATATTTATTTTAGAAATTAGGTTTTAAACTATATTGTTCAGAATCTTTTTTTCCAGGGAAAAAAAACCAACAATTAGAAATCAAAATACATTGTTTTGTTTAAGAACCGGAGACAACAAAATATCTCAATATTTGGCCCCTCAGATTATTTTCAAGGGGTTTCTTTTTTTTCAAATTTGAGGGGTGCCACTTGCCTTTGGGTTTTTACGGTAGATTTAAATACTAAACTAGAGATGACTTTCGCCCCGAGCATCCCATACCCATCGAGCGCCCGTGGTTAATGTGTTTAAAAAACCCAAAGGGTAAAAATGTGATTTTGGCCCCAGGTGCTTTTAAAAGGGCCATCCTGATCAACATGGTCCCGGATTAAAGAAATTTACAGCTCATGCGATTGCTTATAAAGGCAAAAAACCAAAAAAGAGAAAGTCAACTTGTGTCAGCTTTTGACAATTTTAAATTTTTTTTGTGAAATTCACTCAATGTTTAAGGGGAAATAATATAAATATATAATAATATTAAATAGTAAAGGGGGAAAAATTTAATTCTAAAAGTAAAAGGGGTGTTGAAAAGTTGCACCTGAAAAGAAATGAAAAAATCTTCAGATTGTTATACCAGGGAAAACCAAAAAAGTGTCTGATTTAAAGAGAAATGCCCTAGGTGGCGTAAATGGGGGAAGGTAAACTTTTCTATCCACCCAAATATTAAAAGAAAATAACAGAATACAATAACACTGTCCATCTTGAGGCCGCTATTTCTCCAAGATGATAAATAAAAATCTAGTAATCCCAGATCTTATTTTCAATTTACCCTACTAAACCCCGGTAACTCAAAGGGAAAGCCTCCCCAAGTGCTTCCAGTGAAACCGTGAGGTGTCGCTGTTTTTTCAATAAAAATCCCCCTAAACCCCAGCATCCTGTTATAAACAAATTCAACCTTTCACCAGGATAGATTTACCTGATTTAAAAATAATCTCTCAACTGAGACCCCCCACCGGCCTTTACCCGATACCAAAAAGGTTTTTTAAAGAAGATCAGGCGGTAATTATAAATTCTGGACATATAAATTTTTTTGATCCCCCGGGGTTTTTAGACGTCGACTCAGTTAAACCCCCCAAAAAAATAATCTTGACCCCTTTTTGAAAATTTTTGACCCATCTCCAACCTGCCTTCTTAAGTAAAGTTCTAGAGAAGGCCGCCATTATGCAGTTAAATGACCACCTCAATAAACCTGCTATTCTTGATAAATTTCAGTCGAGTTTCAGAACAAATCACAGCACAGAAACTGCACTCAAGTAAAGTAGTAAATGACTTGCGGGTGAATGCAGACAGAGGCCATTTATCTGTTCTCATCCTCTTAGATCTGAGTGCTGCATTTGACACCATTGATCATCAATATTCTTAGAAATCGCCTTAGTCAATGGATGGGCCTCTCAGCAGTCTTTAAATTGGTTTGAATCCTACCTGACAGGGAGAAAATTCTTGTTAGTTGTGGTAATCACATCTCCAAAGACACATGATATCCAATATGGTGTTCCACAGGCTCATCCTGGTCCGCTGCTCTTCTCAATCTACATGCTTCTGTTAGGTCAGATTATCTCAGGCACAACGTGAGCTACCACAGCTATGCTGATGATAACAGCTGTACTTATCAATAGCTCCTGATGACACTGATTCTCTTGATTCACTGGACCCCAATGTCTGACTTGTATCTCAGAATGGATGAATAGTAATTTTCTAAGCTAAATAAAGAGAAAACTGAAATTTTAGTGATCAGCAATAATGGATACAATGAGGCTATTAGAAATAAACTGATACATTAGGATTAAAAAGTCAAGACGGAGGTAAAAAGCTTAGGGGTGATTGTTGACTGTAATCTGAATTTTAAATCATATATTAATCAGATCACTAGGACAGCATTTTTTCACTTAAGAAACATAAGTAAAGTTAGACCTCTTATATCACTGAAAGATGCTGAAATTATTCACGCTTTGTTTTCAGTGACTAGATTACTGTAGCTCCTCTCAGGACTACCCAAAAGACATAAAATCACTTACAACGAGTGCAGAATGGAGCTGCTAGAATCCTAACTAGGAAAAGAAAATCCGAACACATTTCTCCAGTTTGATGTCACTACACTGTTCCTGTGCATTCAGAATTGACTTTAAAATTCTGCTTATGGTTTATAAAGCCTAAATAATCTCCCCATCTTATATATGGAATGTCTGACACGTTAGATTCCAAATCGGAACCTCAGATCCTCAAATGAGTGTCTCCTTAGAATTCCAAGAACAAAACTTAAAAGAAGTGGTGAGGCGGCGAAGGCCTTCTGCTGTTATGCACCTAAAATCTGAATAGCCTGCCAATAGGAATTCACCAGGCTGATGTAGAGCACTTTAAAACACTGCTGAAACACATTACTTTAAATGCTTTTATAACTCATTTTAATCGAATTTACAATCCTGATACTCTGTATGTCAATTCATCATAATAACTATTCATGGTGGCTCTAAAATCGTACTACCTACTCTCTTTCTGTTCTTTTTCGTCTCTTTGTGGTGGTGGCCTGCGCCACCTCCACCTACTAAAGCTTCAGATGCTCCAACAATGATGGACGGATTAAAAGGAAGAAGTCTACGTGACCATCATCATCATCAAGCCCTTCCGGTGAGAACCTAAATCCAAAGAGGACTGTTTGATTTATGTTAGGTAGAATGCCCAGAGGGGACTGGGCGGTCTCATGGTCTGAATCCCTACAGATTTTATTTTTCTCCAGCCGCCTGGAGTTTTTGTTTTTCTGTCCCCTGGCCATTGAACCTTTACTCTTATTCGATGTTAATGTTGATTTATTTTGTTTTATAATTGTATCTTTCATTTTTCTATTCTTTAATATGTAAAGCACTTTGAGCTACTGTTTGTATGAAATGTGCTATAGAAATAAATGTTGTTGTTGTTGTAGCTACCTTTAAATTCCACACAGATTGGCATTCTTAAAAAGAAACGCATTATTATAAAAAATCGAGCAATAAAAAGTTACTATTAAACAGAAGAAACGTATTATAAGTCAGTCTGGTGGATTTATCGGTCAACTACTCGCATAGCAATCCTTTACTCACCAGTCTAATTTCGAATCGGTAAATGGAGCACACTGAGAAAATGTATCTTGTACCAGAACAGCAACTGGGGCAAGTCAAACACCTGTCGGTGAAGAAACAGATATGACAAAAATACTATGCAAACTCTTGACCATGAAATGAGGAGTATTTTACAAAATAGGCCTATCACCGCATGAAAAAGTGCAACTGTATTTTCATACTTTGCAGCGTTATCTGAGTCTATTGAGACAACGGAATCACAGAAGTCTACATTGACTCTCTTTCTACCAGAAAACTGAAGCGCCATCCCAGACTACATCGCTGCACCTGACCAATGACACGGGTGATATTGTCATAAGGGACGTTTGGAATGTCTCTCAGAGACACCGGAAAAATCTGGAAATGCGGAAAATGACACAAAACCCGTCCACAATGTCCATGAATGAAAGAGGGGAATTTTTATATAAAGGCACACCTGTTATTGGCACAAATATGGTTGATCTGACTCTCGCCACGCAAAACGAACATTAAACAAGAGTGGAAAACCAAAGGTTGGCATTTATTCTTTAACGCTATGGTAAATTAACGTGCCGGTCCATTTTTCCAACATGGCATTCGGGCTTTATTTCAAGAGATTAAAAATGATACAAAAGCCGATTCAAACAGCCAGTAAACAGCTTGCCTGACTGATTTTCCATCCCGCTCGACCGGCTGAAACACCGAGATTAGAGATAAGAAAACGGACAGTCTTAAGAAAAGGTCAACTATTTAAAAAACACAGCTGGCTAATAGTATGAATAAAAGTATTTGAAAAATAAATGTAGAAAATAGTGTTTTAATATGGCTGTTTATTATTGTGTATTATGACCATTATTAGTATTTTAATTAGAGATCATTTTGTTTAATTGTGTCAAAACTCTGAAAATACTTTTATATCACTGTATTAATGATTAGAAAATTAAGGAAACAACTTCTTTAATGTACAGCGTTTTATTATTGTGTATTATGACTATTATTAGTATTTTCATTTAGATCATTTCTTTTGTTTGATTGTATCATGACTCTGTTAATTCTGTGAAAATACTTTTACATCATGTGTTATTACTGTGTGAACATTTAAAAATAATAAAATAAAATATAAACATACAAACCCTTTTAATTTTTATCTGTCTGATTATTGGATTATTCACTATAATAACCACAGACACTTTTATGTTGGTTAATAGTTCATTTATTTTATTTTATTTTTAAACAAAGGGAATACACTATAATTGTAACATTTTTTTTCTGCATACAATATTCTGCATATATATATTCAGCAAAAAGCAAAACACATGACTGACTTATTTCTGATTTCTGGAACATGTCCAGTTTCATATTTTCAGTTTGTCCCCTTTTTATTTGATGAAAATATCTTCACAACCATCTGGTCATTTAGATGAACATCTCCTGAGTACAACGCCGATATCTGGTTTATGGTAAGTCCTTTGCTTTTTTGATTCATATAGAAAATACAATGGTGACCACAGGTTTTGGATAAAAACTCCTGTAACTGAATGCGGTTATAAGTAATGCAGTTAGCATTAATCTTCAAAAATTTCATAATAACTTGGGGAAATATTTCAGAATCTAGGAGAATTCCATACGAGTCCAAAAATTCAGCTTTTCCATGATCCGCAAGGTAAATGGCAATCCAGTGCTTTCTGGGTTCATCATGGGGGTCTGAGCTACGATCATAAACAGAGGTCTGGCAGCCAACTTCTCCTTGGCAGTTGATCTGAAGGGAATACATCCAGAAAATGGCTGCGTGTCAGTGGTCCTGATGCAAGGGTGGTCCTGAGCTGCTCGGTGTCCAGAGGCTGCATGTCTGAACATGTCTATGGCTTAACTGTAGTGTTAAATGACTTGCCGACGCATGTTAATTTCAATGATGTTGTCAAAAACCGCTAACACAATCATATTCAATGTATCATGCAGCGGTTCAGCAGATCTTATTTCATTCCTGAAGTTGCCTGTTTTGATGAGTGAATCGTGTCCTGGTGATTCCATATCAGGGCTTAGGTTGAATGCAAAAAGTGAATCCCCTCTAGCAAACTCTTCACGATCGACTAACAGGGCCTTATCTTTCATCCTCTTGTCTGCGGTTTCCACCAGTTGAAAATATTCTCTGACACGGTGACCATTAGTAAAATCAGGCTGCAGAGGCTTGCTGGGTACCTGCTCCATCCAGGTAAAGAGCCATGAAGTTGATGTTGTTATGTTTAAAATTGAAGGGCTTGTGTGTGAAGTTACCACTGAAGGCCGCGTTGTCAACAAACCCCAAAACAACCAATTTTGGCAGCTGTCCCAGAAACAGGTTTTACTGGTTGCAGACACGACTACCAGTAGGTATGCTGAACACTTTCATTTGAACCTGGTCAACTGGGTATTTTGCGTTGCTGGTCATCAAGGCCTCTGCGTGGCTCAGTCTGACTCCAGGTATGACTTGAACTCTTTTCACAAACAATAATGCTGATAATATGGTGACCTTAAATTGATCACCATTGCTCATCATACAAAAGTCATTCTTATTCCGTACCAACTTTATTTTCACATCAACTCCATTAATTAAAAATTTCTCTTGAAAGAACAGATCTGCATGGATGTGACCTAATAAATCAACCCTGCGGCTTCTGGACGAATAAGCAGCCCTTTTATTGAATCCCAAATTTGGGCCATCCCGAGCAGTGACTTTGTGGTGACCGGGTGTGTCTTTATAGAACAGTCCAGCTGAAAATGTGTTTTCAGGGTCTCGCTCCGTAATTTGATGCAGTATCGTTTGATAAACGCTCAATATGGGTAACAGTTATTGCTCTGGCTAATCAGTCTGTCCCCGACGGTGATGTCCACCTGACTGAACAAAGAAGCAATCGGGTAGTTTACAAGGGCAACACGTGAATCGGCAGCCAGAGTTGTTCCATCATTTTTATGTATTTTACAGCTTAAGTATAGGAGTGTGTTGTTGAGGTCCAGGTATTGATCATTTCCGGCAATCGAAAACTCAAATGGAGCACTTTCTGACAATGCTGTGAGAGGCGGCACTTCGACATAGTAGCTTTATTCAATGTTGGTTTGTGTTGGTGACAGCTGAAATACGTCCAGTTCCGATTTTTCACATTCATCTGACGCACAGTGTACAAAAGCCATGTTTAGAATATATCAGTAGAATTTTGCTTAGTTCTGGATGTTCTCTTGGTTGACTTTCTTTTTCTTTTGACAGAGTGTAAAGCTTTTTTCCTCTTTGCTCTCTTCCTGGGCCGTGCAGGTGGCCTGAGCAGTGCTAGATGTGGTGTGTGTCTTTTCTCTTGACACCCTCTTTATAACAATCATACCAGAACCTTCTTGTTGGGTGTTGCAACTTTATTCATTACAGCACGCCACTACTCATGACATCATTAGCAATGCTTTTCTGCAGACTTGACATGAGGTTTACGCTAATTTCTAGCCCACGCCTAAACAGAGGCACTGCTTTTCTGAAGAGAGCTTTAAAAATACCAGCACCGTATGGACCGGAGACCATGAAACCCTGGTAGACCATTGCCAGCTTGTATCTTGTAATAAGATGCATAGGTACGTGGATCTCCATAGTTTTTTGTTACAAGCATGTTTAAAAATTGATAGATCTTGCTGGACGAAAATGCAACTTGATTATTACTTTACCATACTGGAATGGTACTGGTTTATTCTGGTCTGTCTTAATTTTATTCCTTATAGTATTGAAGCTTTGCATGGCGAGAGGTATGTAGTGTGGCTTTTTAAAAAATATGGTGACATTTGCACCGTCTTCACCTTTTATGTTTACACATTCTCAGTAATGGCGCATGCGTATCTCCAGCAAGTTGTGGTTCGAAATATCTGTATACACGAACATGGTGGAAAAAACACCTGTGATATCAGCCGGGTGAAGTGACTTGTTAGATTGCGTCTCTGGATCAAACCAAGAATGTAAGCCAGCTCCCCGGACACTTGGAGCAAAATGCTTTTATCACCCATCAGGCAACGTTCTACTGGCAGGATTGTATTTAAGTATTGGCTTAGGTGATGACGGGTTGGTATTAATGACATGATTCATTTCCGACAACAATGCTTCTATATTCCTGAAATAGCCTTTGTTTAAAGTGTATGTCCATTTTGTTGATCTTGTTTCCTCATTCATTAGTGTAAATTATGTTGGCTGAGTGATGGAATTGAACGTTTTTGGGTAAGTCAGTTCCATCTAAAACACTGAGATAAGAACAAGCCATTCAGCCCAGCAGGCCTCGCCGCCCATCCATTTCACTGAGATGGTCCAAAGGACATCAGCATTGGGAGCTGAAGGTCCACTAAACCCCTGCTGTCACTACACTTTATTCCATCTGTCTGTGGTTCTCTGTGTGAAGAAAAACTTTCACCAATTATGTGAAATCTGCCATTAAAACGTTTCCAACTGTGTTTCTGTGTTCTTGTTACATAAATTATTTTAAAGAGTAACAGTTGAATTCCCTGTGTTCATTCCTTTCATAATCCTAAACGATTCAATCACATCACCTCTTAATCTCCATTTGCTTCAACAGAACAAGCTGGACTCCTGTCAAATGTCCTCAAAGCTCAGACCTCTCTGTCCCTGAAGTAGTCCAACTGGTCTCCCTGGACTTTCTTTTCGCACTCCTGTGTCTTTTTGTAGCCCAGGCATCAAAGCTGTAGACAGGACACCAGGTGAGGTCTCCATCTTTAGTCCCTCACACGTCTGGCCATGTAACCTAACATCCTATTAGTTTACCTGATTGTTGCCCACTGTCTGGATGGACCATTGGACTGTGACTCTCAGGTCCATCTCATAAGCAGAAATATCAAGTTTTAGACCTCAAATCTCCTTGAATATTTTCTCATGCAGGCTCTCACTTGAATGAATGACAGAGGTAAAGCTTAAGACGGGGGCATAAGTGCGAGAAGGGAATTAAGAGGACGAGATTAAAGGTGACCAAGGTGACAAGTGAAGTGGACAGATATGCATGGTGGCTTAGATAGGAAGCTTCAGGGTTTTGATGCATGGCTACAGTTTTGAGAGTCGCCTGAACCTGAAATACGTAGCAGAGTTAACAGTTGGGCTTCACTTCACAGAAGCAAAACATGGAGAGACCCGCAGCTGTGAGTCCTCGTCTTCTTATTTACATGAGGCGCTACAATCTGAACCTTCCACACTGCCTCACAGCAAAAGTCACGCTCATATGAAATGATGCATTCATAATGTGCTAAAGATGAAATCTGATGGGAGGACTGTTACCAACACATCTAAATGTTTAGTATTGAAGGAAACTGCTGCCCATATTTAACCCTAACGATTTCATTGTTTTAATGACACGAAGTGAACTCCCATGCGTTTAGTCTTTAGTGCAGCTGCTGCATTGGCATGTCAGCAACACGGCACGGCACGGCAGGGCACGTCCACGGCATGCACGACCCGCTGCTCACCCAACACATTGAAGCTGCTGCATTTTTCTGCCGACTGATGCCCTTTTTCTCGAACCCAATGAGGCGCCTTCTGACGGAACGATCAGGAGCTGGAAAGCTTCTTCGGCTCGCCCACCCTGCGACGACTTACAAGACCGGAGGCGGAAGAAAAACCCCGAGGCTAAGCAGACACGAAACGTACCTCATAACAAACTTACTGCACAAATGATGGGAAATACTTTTGGGAGGACTTTAAAAAAACACACCACGTCTGACTTTTAAGAAGTTTTATGTGACAAACCCACCATTAATAGATACCGCCACAAAGGTAAAGCCAACGCTCGCCCCAACGGTGTCCTCGGTATCTCATTGGCTGAGTTAGGCCCCGCATGTACTAGTGATGGGTGGTTCTTGAACGATTCGCTCATTTTGAACAATTTTAATGTGACTGGAAGAATGAGTCATCTCGTGGGAGTGATTCGTTCGTCGCCTTTGCATTTGCCAACTTCCTAGTTTCGTATTGGAATTATTGATTCACTGTTTTAGTCTTCGGTTTTTCGAGTCGTCGCTCATCACGGACAGCCTCATGTTAACCAACCAGTCTGCCCCGGAAACAGAATTGATTAGTTCATCCTCCGAGTCCTCGGTTTGAGTCGTTCATTCATCCCCGGACAGCCCCATAAGCTTAACCTAGTATGTAGTCTGACCCGGGAAACAGAATTGAAACAAATGACTGAAAAAGATTTGTTCATTTTAGAACCAGACTCAAGGTCCAAAATAGTAAAACAACCAACTTCCATCACTAGAATGCGAAAGTAAATGGCAACTACGAATAAAAGCACAATGAGTACGGAAGCACTTTCTGCAAAATGAAATGAAAATTCTAAAATGAAAATGCATCTCTTTGCAATTCACATTCAAAGTCTGCCTGCAAAATGCTAGAAAAACTGAAATAAAAATAAAATCACCCAAATTTTCCCAAACTTGTTTTCCAAATTCTTTGTTAATTGGTGGCTGTAGAGCCTTTGATCGATAGGAATACTAACGGTGTTTGAGTCCAAAGTAATTTTGATCTTTTCATCCCCAAAAATCACACTAACTAGTTCTGATATAATTAATGTGCAATGTAATTACAATATTTATTAGCCTTTTTCTACATCATAGTTTACATTTATTTACATTGAAGTGGAAACGGGAAAAATTTGTATTTTGTAGCATTATATTGTACTGCTGACACAGAGCAATCAGAAAAGTTGGAGAGCCTCGAGGCTCAGATCTGTAAACTGGAGTGCCATTTGCAGCGCTGTACACGGATGGAGATCGCTGAAAGACAGACACCTGGGAGCTCCACCACTGCTTCTCCATCAGCTGAGGTCCATTTTTCCAGGTAGGAACCAGTGGAGCTCAATGAAGCTGGAGAGTGTGGCCTCACCCCAAGTGAACTGTAGAAGCAGGCCAGTTGTAAAATGTGCAATAAAGGACAAGGCAGATCACAGAGGATGGAAGCGGCGTGAAAGAGACCCAAAGCTGGAATCCAGACCTGAACACGGTTTGGTGCCATTTCAGTAAATAAAAGGGCAAAAAAACGACATCTGCATCTCCACAGCAGGAGGGTCGCCGTTTGCCACAGCGCCCACCCGCTAAACAACAGCACGGGACAGCACTTAACGCCCTGGTTGTCCCACCGCCAGTGCTGCACCCCCCTGACAGCACAAACCCAGACCCCGTGAGGGGCCCCCTCAATACCAGCTGCATGATGAGGGAAGACGCCCAGCTGTTAGAAGATTAAGAAGTTGAAGGCCCTGAGGACAGTGATTTTAAGGGGGCATGAAAGACACAGGCAAGGGACATACGGGGATGAGTCACCAGAAGATGGAGCTGCCATTGTATCATTGATAGCAAAAACCAAAAAATGGCAACTGGACAATCACACAGGTTTTCAAAAAGAACAGCAAAAGGCAAGGAGAAAACAAACGTAAAAAGAGCCATGAAAAGAGAGGAACCAGCCATTACGTTTATCTGTGGTGACGCACACTATAAAAATAAAACCCAGTTTCTACTTCAGTGTAAATCGATGTAAACTATGATCTAACTATGATGTAATAAAGGCTATTCTCTCATGTTAAAACAATCAATCAATCAATCAACATTTATTTATATAGACATATTCATAAAAAAAATGTAGCTCAAAGTGCTTTAAAAAATGAATGAGAAATAGGAAAAACAATAAAATATTGTAATTTAATTGAATTCATTTCCTCAAACCCAAATTATGCTGGTTTTCGGATTTTGTGAGGGGTTTTGCTGTGAAGTTTACATGGGGGAAAAAAAGATAAAAAATCCCGGGAATTTAAGCAGTAAAAGGGGGATATTCTGTCGACAAAGGGGCCCCCACAGCTAAAAAGGACTAAGAATTGGGGGAGATCAGGATCAAACCCCCGCCTTATTGCATGTTGACAACTTGAAACAAAACCATCCATCCATTCATTATCCAACCCAATCCTAATAAGGGGTCACGGGTTTTCGCTAGCCAACCCCCAAACAGGGACAAGGCAGGAACCAAACCCCGAGCGGGGCACCAGCCCCCCAAAAGGGCCACACACACACACCCGGGGACAATTTGAATTTTATTTTTTTGGGACTGTGGGGGAAACCCAGAGGCCCCCTTTGGAGAATATCCCAACTCCAAGTCTCCTAACGGGGCAGATCCCACGAACCCCCGAACCCCCAATTTTGGGAAATGCTTGAAATTAAGGGGTTTTTCATTTTCATTTTCATTTTCTTTTTTAAATTCTTGCCAAAAAATTTTGAAATGATATTCCAAAAAGAGAGACTGATTTTCATTTGATAATTTAAATTTTGAGAAAATACATGTTCATTGAACAAAAAACATACACAACGGGTTTGCACTTTGTTCGGGGTAGAGCTTGGGGGTTTCATTGAAACCCCAGAAGGTTCAAGGTTTAGAATAGCAGGACACCGAGGACCCCAAATTTCAATCTCCCCCCATTTTCCCAATACCCCTTGCCCGCGTTTTTTGGGCTGCCTCTTCATGCTTCGGGGTTATACATTTTGCAAGGGCAGCCCCGGGGGAATCAAATAAACAAGCAACGGGGAAAATTTCCATTTTGCTCCAGTGTTTTCCCATCAAGGCCTGAATGGTCAGAGTGTCACCACCGGGGTTTTTTCGGGAGGGAAAATTTGGGGCTGTGTTTTTTATGGGCAAATGTGTCCCTTTTGCTGCCCCTGGAGTGAGTTTTGGCTAAAAACCCCGGGTGGTGTGGTGGCCTCAGTGCCCTGGGGGATGCCAGTCTCCTGCCTCCAAGACACCCCTTCCTCAGGATCACTCTTCACCCGGGAGACCCAAGCAGGAGATAGTGGAAAAGACGGGAGGAGGCTGCCAGGACTCAGTCGCCACTGCACCCGGTCGGGCAAATTCACCCAGCGTCCCGGCCTTGAAGAGGAGGAGGTGTGGGGTTTTTGGGGACCCACCGTTTGTCTGTCTGGCAGACCAGCCCCATAAAGACTCCAAGTAGCAATTCGGGTCCTCCCTGTTGGGGGCTCTGCCTTGTGGTCAACCGCACTGAATTAATAAAATGCCCATGAGATGCACAATGTATGAAAAGTAACAAATTGTGCTGTTAGTGCAGGCGCGGGAATTGCACAACAGAAACATCTCTTTTGTGCTGCCTGGTGCAGACAAATTGTTTTAAAAAAAAATAAAGAAGGGAATTTCTGCAAATGGTTGCAAATGCACCCTGACCATAGACCCCCTTACTTACAGTTTACCCAGAAACAGTCCTGCACCGCCAACGCTTCATGAATCCATTTTATATAAAGGAAAATTTGTTTAAATCCCCATGAAAGTTGTCCACCACTTGAAAATTTCAAGGACATTGAACTTGGGAGAGGAGTAGAATTGAGCAGTTTAGGGCCGGGATGGAGGTTTTAAATGAGATTGGAAACATTAAAAAAAGAGATTAATGGAGGAGACCCCATTGGGTACTGAAAGTTACCCCGGGCAAAGCAAACCAGCAGTGGGGAGGGGAGGGGGCCTGAGAGGGTAGTCAGGCCGGGCTAAGGGGAGGCGCCATCAGATAACAAGAGGGGCCCAAAGAAACACAAACCCAAAAAGGGAGCTAAGTGGATGAGCACCAGGAAGTGAGACCCCTTGGGCCCAGTGTTTCTCTCTTTTTTGGACTGGCAGTGCCCCCCAGCCCTGGGGAAAATGATTGGTTTAGTCCCCGTCACCACCCGGGGTGTGGCAGAGGTCAAGAAAGCCTTGGTTTTTCTGGGGCGGGCTGCAGCTTGGCTTTTGAAGAAAACCCAGTTTGCATTTGTTTCCGTGGTTTGGGTGTTGTGCCCTGTGTTCTGGCACAGCCTGCTTTTAATGAGGCATCTATGGTCCACCGATCCACCTGTCTTCTTATCCTAAATCCAGTCGGTCCCGCAGCATCAGGAGCCGGCTGGAGCCACTTATGGATGTGGGGAGCCAAGGTAAAGAAGGCGGATCTACATGCTTGATTCCCCGAATGTCACAGCCATTTTTTTCCTTGCCGCATCCATTTAAAGATGGAAGATGTGTTAGTTTGTCCCCCTTGATGGCCCCGATGGGTGAGCCAAATCACTGCACTGCCTTTAAAAAACCCCGCTTTATCATTCCTAGTTGGGCACAGAGGGAAGGGCACCAGAAACCCGCAGGGAAAGCAGCAGCAGCCCGTCAAGAGCCCATGAACGGGGTTGTCAGCACCCTGTTTAAAGAATGTGACCTGATCAAAAGTCACAATTTGCCCCTTTGTCATTTCTCAGAATTTCAGAAATTTTAAAAACATTAGGTAGGAATTTAACACCAGGGGCAACTTGGGGAAACATAAGGGGATCTGTGGGGTGTCTTTTGTTTTTCAAACCCACCTACTGGCTTAGGGTGAAAGGGTGCTAAAAACGACATTTTCGCAGTGGGGGACATTCTCCCTTCTGGATGGGTTCCAGTCCTCCGCCCCCATTTGGATCGGGATCAGAATATAACATTGTGATGGGTGGGGAGTGGTTTGCACTGCCATCTCCTAACTCTGGAGACTGGGTTCAAAACCTGGCCCCACTGGCTGTCACCCTATCCAGGGTGTTGTACCATAGGGGTCCAGTCCCCCGTGGCCCTGAGGGGGACAAGTGGGTTAGAGATGGTGAAAACAGGGAATGTAGTGTACCCCCTTTTAGTCTTATTCATGGATAAAGCCCCTGTCCACCCATCCATATTTCTTTTGGGCCCCAAAAAGGAAAAAGAAACTCTGTCAAAGGTAAAGGCTTAAATCAAAAGGGGACAAATTAAATTAAGCTGACCTCTGCCACCCTTTAAAGACTGTCTCCCCCTTCATAGGCAGGACTGGAAGACTGGCACCTCGAACCCATGATGAAATAAAAGAGTCGTGTTAGAGGGCTGGGTACCATTGGGGGGATTAACAAAGGGGGAGTGGGGATGGGAGTCCTAGGTAGCGGCCACCCCCATGGGGTAACTTTTCCCTTTTTTCAATGAGCACAGACAGTCGCCTGCAAATAAAGAGCTAACTTTTGGGGGCAAATGGAAAATGGCCTTTGAGAAACACAGCCTGCATTTTCCCCTCAAACCCCCGTGACCCCCGTGTTCGGGTTCAGGGTTTGGAAAAAAGGATGGATATCGGGGTTTTGATTGGGGGTTTCAGCCATCCGCCAATAGCCCCTTGTATGAAATCAACGGGGAAACAAAATGAGGAAGCATTGGGATAAATTAAAAGACCCATTGTCCGCTGAAACAAAAAAACCAGCAAAATTTTTGATATATATTTAGATATGTTTTCATTTAAAACCCGGGGGAGTCAAGCCGCCAAAGCGGGCACATATAAGGGGTCACTGTATAGCCCACCCCCCCCAGACTGACCCAGAGGACGGGAAAACCAAATATAGATTTTTTTTTCAGTGCAGGTCACGCCCCCGAACCCCAGCCATAAAAGTCCCAAAAGATTTAGTTTTAACAGACAACCTCCACCCCCCCCTTCCTCCCACTGGCTCCTGGGGTGGTGGATGTGGTTTTTTTTGCCCCCCAGAAGTCCCAGGGGCTTTTATCACCGCTGCTAATTATTCCGGCGGGCAGAGGTGTCCAGGGACTTCGGGGTCCCAGCACCCCCTGGTGGAAACCCCCGACCCTAGGGTTTTGGGAAAAACTCCATCTTGATGGAACGTTTGGGGAAACTGAGGCACCATCATCATCCAGGAGGCTGCCACCGCGCCACGGGGAGGTACTGAGGGGGCCCATGGTGCCCCCGAAATATGCAGAGGGGGGTCCCGCCCCCATCACACATTATTGGAAAAAGCACTTGCAAAACAAAAACACACCATCATTAGGAGGAAACTCTGCTTTTATGACTTTTCAACTGACCCCAGGTGTTGTGACAGATAGGAGCGCTGTCATCCCCTTTTAACCCCCGATCAGATGTCAAAAGATAAGAGTCCAAATTTTGGGTTTTTTATAAGAATAAAGTGCACCCTCCACTCCCCCAAAACTATAAACAATACAATAATAACAAAAAAATCCTTCCACACCCCCAGCAGCCCGCACCCTTCCCCCCAAATCAGCCCAACCCCTGCTTTCCATAGTCCATAGACTTACCCAAATTTTGATCCCCCCCGTCCATGGATTTTAGCACTTCCCCCGGGGTGATCAAACTCCTCTTTTTTCAGTCCGAAGATTTTTTTTCTTCCGGGGCCCCGTGACTCCCCGCATTTCCCGGCTATATTGAAAAAGATCCTTTAGTCTCCCCCGCAGTGTCCTCTTGGGGGCCCCCCGGATTAGGGAGGGGGAAGGAAATCCAAAATCCCTGATGCCCGCTGGGAAATTTGGGACCCCCACGTGCAGGGGGGTTCCACCTGGCAGCTTGGGGGTGCTTCCCATGTCCACACGTCAAAAACCGTAGTTCAACTGGGGCCCCCATTTTCCTGTGAAGTTCTTTTTAAATTTCCCGTCAGTCCGCACAGTGGGTTTTTTTTTTTAAGTATTTTATTTACACAGGGAAAGTTAAAAACATTAAAAAATATACCAGTTCTACAGGCCGGCTTAGTGACTACTGAAGGCTTCTCTCCTGTTCTGCAGTTCATTAAATGAGACAAAGGAAACCCCAGACTGATAACACAACAGGGGGTATTGGTGTGGGGAGACGAGGTAAGAATGTGACGCCAGCACTGTCCCAGTTTCTGTTTTCAGAATGGAGGAGAATAACCCCAAAAATAAGTGACATCACAGCTGGTCCCTGACTTCACTAGCCCGCCTCTCCCGTTTCCTCCCATACTTAAAACCGCCTGCTAGTAAGTCTCAAGAACATGGATACCCACATTGAGAAGGAGGTTTGTACAGCAGATGGCCATATTATCTATGTAGGTCAACCTCATTTTTTTATCACTGCTTTTTTTTTCACTATCGGGCATTAAATGAGGCTTCCTATGGAGCCCCCATCTGTTTTTGTGTCTTCTTAGCAACTTTTATAATTTATCACAAGAATAAGAATTCACAAAACTAATACATCCAACAACTCATTTCAATAAGGGAATGAGTGAGATGCTACTTTAAATAAACTGAAGATGTAAACAAACATCAAAGTTAGCCTGAATCTCTTCAGTGGATGAAATGAAATAATTTAATAAAATGATTAATCTAGTTTTCCCATCATGCTGTGCATTGGTGAATAAACAGTCACCAGACTCCTCATCTTGTTTCCACAAGCTCACGTCTCAATCACAAGCACTGACACCTGAGAGGTGTTGACTCACTTGATTTTATAGAGCATATTAATACGCCAGCTCACTCTCTCGTCACACCCTTGATCTCGTTCTTACTCGTGATATTTCGTGAATAGTATTGATTTATTTGATATTCTTCACTGATCACTTTTCTATAATGATGGATCTGAATATTACTGTTGATGTCCTGACTAATAGCCATCCACCATAGCGTCGCCTTTTTAAATTCTTCCATTATATAAGATTTTAAAACCATTTTCTAGTCTTATATGCATTACCAAAATAATGATATCGAAGGATTCTGTCAGTAAAATTTTATTCCATCCAAGATACGCACTAATAAGGTGAGACCTGCTCCTGGCTAAATGAAACTCAGCGATCACCGCGCGCACCTGTCGAACTGCTGAATGGCTTTGAAAAAGATGGACTGACTATCTCTAAACAGATTTTTGGGACTTTCTCAATTTCCAGGCTGAAGTTAAGAAATCAAACATGACTTCTTTGGCGATTTAGTATCCCGTCATTCAAAGAATCTAGGGTCTTATTTAATTCAATTAATGCAGCCATTCACCCTCATTCTCACGATGAGGTAAATAGCACTGTTCATTCATGTGAGCAGTTTCGTCATTCTTTGTCAGCAAAATTGATACTATCTGCCGTGGCATTGTTTCAAACTGCATGACCTTCCTACTGTTAATCATGACATTGTTCTAGATTCCTCTGATCAAGTCTCACTTTCAATGCTAAAAGAACTGTTGACACCCTTAAACCAGCTTCAGCCCCTCAATGTTGTACCACCGTCTCTTAGTGGAAGCCTTCGATATTGGGCCCGTCTTGATAGTCATTATAAATGATTCTAATAGTTCGGGTTTTGCCCTCATTTTTAAACATGCTGCTGTCCATCCCCATCTAAAAAAGGCAGGATTAGATCCTGGAGTTTTAACCAATTTTGTCCAATTTCCCAACTGCCATTTCAGCTAAAATTCTAGAAAAATTAGTCAATTGGTCAATCACCTTAACTCCAATAATTTATTTGAGACCTACCAATCTGGTTTTAGGCGTTATCATGGTAATAAAACGGTTCTCCTGAAAGTGTTCAACGACATCTCTCTTATTACTGACTCAGGTGATCGGCAGTCCTTGTCCTCCTTGACCTGTCCGCTCGCTTGACACCATTGACCATGAAATATTGCTGATGCGGCTCAAAATCTTGTTGGGCTTAAAGAGCCGGTCTTAACTGGTTCAGGTCAATTTAACTGGTAGACACTTTTCAGTGACTTTTAAATTCCTCTTTTCATCTACTGTTCCTCTTAAATTTGGTGTTCCTCGGATCCATTCTGGGTCCTATTTTATTCTCTATATACCTTCACCCTATTGGAGCGATTTTTAGGAAATTTAACATTTCTTTCACTGCTATGCTGATGATAAAAGGAAATGTGGTGTCATTTATGTGTTTATCAAAAGAGAACTTTACCAATATTCCTATGAAAGTCATTCATTTCTTCCTGAAGACTATCGTTGATTCACAATGGAGGACATTTAGGGGTAGTAGGTGGGAGGGTGCCGCCTGGAGGAGCTGTACAAGCCTCCGAGCAACAAAAGGACATCCGACCTACAATGGGAGGATTGGGCACGCATCATAGCCACAAACTCCTTCTTAAACAGAATCAGACTTAAAGAGGATGACAAATGTGATTTTGTGGGCAAAGGGAAACTTTTCATCCTGTTTGCAACATGTGTAAGATTAAGAGTTTTTTGTTTTTTTAAGTTTTAACTGATTTGTGTAAAAAGCTAGATCAGATTTTAATATTGTGATGTTTATCTATGGGACTCGTATAATAAGAACAACAGGCACAGGACACAGTTAATGAACTTTCTGCTGGGTGAAGGAAACTAGCAATTTTAAAAAGTAGAAAAATAAACAATGTGGGAAGGGAACTGTGGACATCCACTTACTGTTTAAGCTGAATATTCACTCGAGAATCAATTTGGAATTTATACTATAAACTGATGCACAAAATTCATATTTTTTAGAATGTGTGAGATTATCTGAAAGGGTACTGTGTGCTATTGAGGAGATGAACTAAAATCAATTTATAACTCGTTGGAAAATTGTAAAATTGAAGTTATTTGTAGCAAAGATACTTTGTGAACACCACTGGAATTAGGGCTGACTGCCTTAGTTGTATTTTCTATGAACATAAAATGAGGAAGGAACTGGGGAGATGAGAAAATCTAAAATATTTATATGCTAACTGAGTGTAGGGTTTTTGTATTGGATTTATAATACGTTTTGTTGTATGTGTCTTTAATATATATTGACATTTTTTTTTTTTGGTTTTAAAAAAGATTTTTAAAAAAAAAAATTATATTCCCGTCTGAAAATTCCAACAAATCAACCCACAACTTCTTCTGAACAAAGATCCTGGATGCTAAAATTGGTTTTGGGATTTCCCCCCCTTCTTTTTCCCAAAACCCAAGTCCCAATCCGGTTTTTATTTTATAGAAACCCCTCTTTTGGGAAACAAGTAAATTTGAGTCAAGGTTACCCAACCGCTATTAGGTGAGATGAGCCTTTTATTTTCAAAAAATCTTGAAAATACTATTTTTTTATTTTTTTCTCTCGATTACTGAAATTTTCGGGGTACTGGGATTAAAAATCTCTTTTTGGGGTTGTGGCCCAGAATTTCGTTTTCGGGTTGGGGCAAAAGGTGGACTCGTTTCTTTTTTTAGCTTTTTCACTGGCCGCCTGTCATTTCAAATTAAAATCTTGCGCTGTTTTAAATCACAGGGGCTTGCCTAATCTGAACGGTTTTTACCCAAAACCCAAGTCAGATTTTCGTCAGTTGTCTCGGTTCCTATGATGTAAAACCAAAGGGGGGACAGACAGGGGCCTTTGCGCACTGCTCTCCCTGGGATTTTTTTTTCCTTCATAAAAAGTTGTATTCAAAAAGAACTTTCAAAATGAGATTAAAGACTCCCCGTTCACTTCATTCGGGGACCTTCAGTAAACTTTTTGCTTAACATTATTTCATTTTTATCTATCTTTTTTTTGACCTATATTTTATTACTTTTTTATTTATTTTTTTGGGGTTTTTTTTTATTCTTTTTGTAAATCACTTTGGCAGATTACTATTTGTTTGGGTTTTAAATAAAGGGAGGCATTTACTTTAGCGGTTTCCCTTTTTCCCCCGTGTATCCTGCCCTGGGTTTTTCCCAGTTTGTACTTCCTTCCTCATTTCTCAGTGTCTTTGTAAAATATCTCCTGCAGGTGCGGCGGATGCCTTGCCCCGTGTAGATTTCTACCCAGCGGCTTTCCCTTTCCCTTTTTATTCAGGGGGAGATCCACCAGCGGGTTTAACTCTTTTTTTCGGACTTTACTCTGTCATTCTTTCCATTTTCCAGATGGGGGCGTTTGTCGTATGTTGGTTTCCCTCCCGGTGTGCCCGCTGTTTTTTTTTTTAAAGGTTTCCCCATTTGCTGTTTTGGGGTTTTAATTTACAGAAGATATAATTCATGGTGCAAAGTGCCTCTGCCATTTTTGGTCCATTTTTATACCCCAAAAATGGGCCCAGAATACACGTTTATCCCCGCCAGTGCAATTTCCTTTGTTTGGGACCCAGATTTTTCCTTCCCTGGGGAAATTTCCCCACATGGACCTGAAAACCCCCACTAGTTTAAATGATGAAAAAGGCGGCGGGGAAATTCAAATGCGGGACCCCTGAATGACTAACTCCAGGTTTGTCTTCACAATGGGCCCAGACATACAGGGTAAAGCTAACTTTGGGCTGGCTTGGACTCAACCTGACTTGGAGGTCTGCTGGCGGCGGCCAATTATTATCATCTAATCTCCCTTACCCCAACCGGCACTTTCCGTTCATTTTCTCGGTTGTTGTTGTTTTTGGGTAAAACGCTAAGAGGAAGGGGCGATGATTTGGAAATTTTTTCAATCGGGTTGGGGGCCAAACCTTTAAAGGGATATTAAGCCCACAACCCAAAAATTCCCCCCTGCCTACTTTTCCCCAATCTGGCGGAAATCCGGGTTGGCCTCCCCCCACCCGCCCAGTGGTATCTCCACTGACCAGCCAGGCCTTTTTCAAAGTAAATGCGTCCATTTTCCCAAGGGCACAAAAATGTTCGGCCTTTAGGTTCCCCAAAGTGGATTAAAAAATGAAAAAACCAATTTAAAGCTTTGGGATGTGAAAACCATCTGGCATGGGATACAGGCTCCATTGTGGTTCATTTTCCAAGCAACTAAGGCATCGGGCGAGCAATAAACCAGTGGGGGAAAACAAAGGCACCAGAGCACAAAAACTGGGGCGTTTGCTCTTTTCCATGGGTTGACATTTCAAGCCCCTGGGCTTATTTCCACGTTTCTTGACACATGATCCGGCACGATGGCTCTCTTCAAAGAACATTCCAAGGATTGTGTGAAATTTCCCCCCCAAACCTCACCTCTTAAAAATTTTTTGGTCTCTTTTTTTGCTTTTGCTGCCTGTTTTTGAAATTTTTTGTATCCCTTTTCTTTATTTAAACCCTAAGGATTTTTGTCTATCTTGTGGGTCATCACTGCGGGACAGGCCATCTCAAAAGAGAAAAGTCACCCGGGAGTCAGTGGTGAAATTTTGGGTTCATCTTCCGGTATAAGAAAAACCTGAAAAAAATTACGGGCACATCTTGTCCCTCATAATCTAAAAATTTCCCCCAAACAAAAAACTGGACAATTGGGAATACAAACAGAGCGGATCAATGACCCAGTCGGAAAACAAAGAGCATTAGATTTTTGGGGGTAAAGGGAAAAATTGGAATGGAAAAACCCCCCACCCCGAAATTAAAAAAATTTAAAGTTAGTTTTGGGAAACGGAACCTCAGGCACAATAAGCAGATTAACTCAACACACCGGGGAGTCTGACACATCGGGAGAATGTGGATCCTGCAGGAAAGGGGAAAACCCCGGGAAGGTGAGTGAAAGCGGAATCTGTTGGACTAGTGTTACGGGAAACGGGAGGAATGTGGAAAAAGGGGAACAAGTGTTTAAGGAAAGATCTCCGTCCCCTGGAACGTGAAAAATAAAAAATGGAGCTAAATGCTGATTCCCCTGCGCCTCCTCCCCTTCGACGTCTGTTACTCTCAAGAAAGAGCTTTCCCCTCGTCTTTGATTTTTTAAAGGGGGCTAAGGGGCGGGTGAGAAAACTAAAGGGAACACCCTTGCCGTGTTTATCTTGTGGCCTCGCACCACAAAAACAAAACCCAAAAGTGTTAGTGAAAAGGGCGAAAAGAAAGGCATTCAAATTTTTGCAAGTACCATTTGACTGAATAATTAAAAGTCAATTTTGAACTGTTACCTCACTGTCCCTCCCACCCCCTTTGGGCCCTTTTGGTGTGTTTCTGGTTCTCTAGTAAAATGACGGGGCTTTTTCGGTGCCCCCCTTTGTGGTTAAAAACCCTTTTTTTGGGGGAAACCACCCCACAAAAATTTCCCCGATGATTTCAAACTTCAGTCATTTCCTTCAAATTTCTCTTAAAGCGAAGGGCTCAACTCCTTAATCCCTCACAGTTTATTCCTTTTTTCCCCAAAGCCCAGTTGTTTCCACTGAATTTCCCAAAAACTTTTTGTCTTTTTTAAATGTGGAATAAAATTGATTTATACTTCGGTGAGGCTTGCTTTTATTAAAAAGCGAATAGTGAAAAAAAAAAAGTGTGGTTCTTTCATCAATAAAACTTAAAAAAAAACCCGGGCCACATTTTTTTTTACCAGTGTTTGAGGACATTTTTTTTTTTTGTACATTTTTTAACTTAATTTAAGGGGTTTTTTTTAAAAAGTTTTTTTTTTTATACATATTTTATTAGCAGGTTTGATTTTGTTTTTTACAAACCTGGGGATAAAATAAAAAACTGAAACCTTTTTGTATTTTAATACAGACCCAGAACACGAACAAATTACCCCTGGAAAGTTTTTTTGGATTCACCAATAAAAACCATCCTGATTACCCGGACTTTTTTCACCAAGGAAGATTCACGTTTATTTAGAAATCCGGGATTAGACCCTAATCATAAATTTTTGGGACATCAGTTTTTTTAAAACGACAGAACATTAGGTAGACTGAAAAATCCAACTCTATTATGGCTGCAATGCAAAAACCCTCAGGGTCTTTGAGGCCCGCCCCAGCCCCGCTTCCCCCGAGACCTGGGGTCGAGTATTATTTTGTGAATGATTATTCCCTCATCCCCACTATTTTTTGGTGTTTGTAGCCCGTTTTTTAATGCCTCTTTTCCCTTCCCTTTATAAACGCCCTAACGTTTTTTTTTCATTTTCTAAGTTTTCAACCTTCCCCTTTTGTTTTCTTCCAATAGAAATCTCCATTTGGGTCCGTTTTTTTTGTTTCTTTTAAAAACCCCAAAAATTTGAATTTTCTGGATAATAAAACCAAAAAAGCAAAAAAAAGTGTGGAAAAATTTTTTTATTGCTTTTTTTTTTTGTTTGAAACCCCCGGAATCATGTGTTGTTTCACAAAATTTCCCCTTTTTAGTGTTTATCTTTAAACCCATTTTAGTCCAAGTTGCATGGTTTTTTGTTTCCCCTTTTGGCTGGGGGCCTGGGCTTCACTGGGGTGGAGCGGTTAAGATGAACATAAAAGGGGGAAAACCCCCTCAAAAGGGGTTACGGGAGGGCCAGGTAGTTTCATGGCCTGCGCCCGACTACTCGACCGCATTTTTGAAAAACCAAAAAATAAAACTGTTTTGTTTTTCCTTTTGGAATTAGCCTTTGATGCTGTATTGGTCTATTTGATCCTTAAGGGGGAGGACCAGTAACCTATAAGTTGGTGCTTCGTGTCATTTTTGTTTCCATTTATTAATTTAATTTTAAAATTTTTGGGCTTACTTATCTTTTGTTCAATCTTTGTCTTGTTTTATTGCACCATCTGCGATCAGACTTCTCTGTTTCCAGCCCTTCATCTTAGTTTTTTTCTTTGAAAAGTTCCATTTTTCCGTTTGACAAAAGTTTTGGGAAGGGACAGCAAAGTACACCTGGGGCTTAAAGGTTTATCTAAAGTGAGGTCTTGGGGAGTTTGGAGAGAAAGGGGGAGAACGCCTACCCCCCATAGTTCTCAAAAACACCGTAAACTGAGCCAGATAGGCACTTGCAACCCAGTGGACTAAAAGGGGTGTATTTAAGATAGAAAGCACTTTACCCATGAACATTTTGGAATAAGGAACAAAACTACTCCTGTGGGCCTGGAGGACATTCTAAAGGTCGAATGAGACTTAATCCCCGGATCCCCTTAAAGTTTATTAAAATGGACTGGTGTGGAGTCGTAAAATTCTGCTCCTTTTAGAACTTTCTAACGAAAGGGTTTAAAAAGACATGAGGATTCTGGCAAAAACCAAAAACCAAAAGGGTCTGGGGAAACAGAAAGGGTGAAACCCGATTTGGGACCCAAATTTCCACTTTAAGAGGGTTTGTGGGGCCCTTTTCTCAATTCCCGGAGGTTTTCCCGTGTTAAAAACTTTGGGGCTTTGCTTTTGCCGCTCCCCGAAGATACCAAAAATATTTATTTCCCAAAAGTGGGCAGTGGCGTAGGGACTTTAAGCCCCGCATATACACTGAGGGACAAAGGCCTTATCCCCAGCAATCTTTGGGGTGGGTTATCACTCCCCCCATCTTCATTTTACAGGACGACATGCAAACATTTTAAGACCATCTTTAAACATTCATGGCCCGTTCCCCCGAGGTTTCAAATCAAGCCACAGCTGCTTTTTTTTTTAATCAGCATATCTCCATCCCTCCAATCCAACCCTTATCTAACACAGGGTCTGGGGGGCTGCTTTTTAATCCCAGCCAACACAGGGCCAAGGGGGAACAAACCGGCAGGGGAGCCACTGCAGTCGCATATACTACTAACCCCCGGGGGCCTTTACAGACATCAATTCAGAAAATCACAAATTTTAAAACAATTATTACGACCGAAGGAAAAAATGCAGCATACAGAATCAATGGGTGCCAGGGGAGCCCCTCCTTCCATGACCATTTAGGTCTACAAATTTAGTAGAAGAAGGGGCACTCTGTAGCACAAAACAGATAAAAAAGGGGCTCCCCTCTTGGCCCCCCGCTGCCCAAAATTTTACTGCAGCATTGGGTTTTTTCGGGTGTCACCAAAAGCTGATGACCATTTGTTGGCCCAGACACCCTTTAAGTCATCCCCCCTGAATTCCTCTGTTTTCACTGAAAGAGATGGGGGAAAAAGTCAGTACCGAAAATAGTGGTTTCCAACCCCCTTTAACACATTGTTTGAACTAAAGCCCCTTTAAAAAACCCTTCAAGTTTTTAAAAAAAGGCCCAATCAACCACAACCTCACCGTCCTTTCACCCCATTTCTTAAAACAGAAATCAGATTTTAAGGTTTTTGGGTCCTGGGGCCCCCTTTTTTTAAAGGGGCACAAAAATGTTTTATTTCCCCCAAAATCTTTTAAAAAACCCAAACTTGGGGAAAGCCATTTTCCCTGCCAGTCAAACCCCACTGTACCCAAGTTTTTGTTGGAAAAGGCGGCCCCACTTCAAGTAGTACTTTTTTCCCGGGGGTTTGCCCTTTTTTTAGATCCCCTCCTGTCGGCTTTTTGAAAAACCAAATTCTGGATTGTTTATTGTTTAAGGCATCAATTTAATTAAACTGTAACACTATAATGGTCGAAGCCCCAAAACTTTTCAAAAATAATAGCTCTTTGTGCCTTTAAAATATTTTATCCCGTTCATGGGAAAACACAGCCTGCAGCTATTGAAAGAAAAATTAGGGGTACACAAAAAGCACAACTCCTCCGTTTTATTTTGAACCTTTTTATGACAAACAAGAAGGGAAATTATTGCGCCCCCCTTTTTTTTGCTGGTGCTGGGGACACTGGAAGGATAGACAGTAGAATCATTAAACATTACTACGAAGATATTTCAATGTTCCTTAAACATTTTGAAGAAAGGCGTTCAACAAACTGGTGGAAAGCTCATTAAGACTGATTGTGTGGCGATTTTTACTTGGAGAAAAAAAGGAAGGACAGGGTTGGGGTTTTTTTTGAAAGAGAAACCCTGTCAAAAATATTTTTGAAGGTGCCAAAAAAGGGAGCATCTTGCATGAGACATGAACAATTTCCACCGTTTCCCATTTTTTAACATGCTTTCTCCCATCATCATGAAAATGATATCATTTTACAATTTTAATTATTCAGACTGAATATCACAAAAAATGGATTCCGTTTGAACAGGTAGTGATTCACATACATAAAACACCCGAAGAAAAATATAAAAACAAAGCATTTAATGGGGCTTTAATTCGTGGGGTTTAAAAAACTGGTAATTGATTTTTAAAATGAAGTTTTGTGTTGTACTTTTGACAAAAATACTACTGTTGAATGAAATTGGATTAAAGTTGACATTTTGCTTTTTCCCCTGTGTCCTATTTTTTTTTTCTGTACCTAATAAACTTTCATATACCTAGATGGTGGGCTCACTTCCTTTTCCGCACGACATCACAACTTTTTTTTGGCACTTGGGGACTTTGTGAGTTGAGGTTTAGTTTTTTACCTCTATGCCTTTTGATCAACTTCCTTTCTTTTATTTCCCCCTTTTTAAAACCCAAAAAATGATGTTTTTTTTTTTCCCCCCAGTTTCAAATTCTTCTTTATCCCATGCTTTTTCAATTGTCTTTTCACAAACCTGTTAAGGGCTTTTATATTGTTTTATTCAAAAACTAGGTGGGTTTGGCACCCTTCCTGGGGGTTTTTTTCCTACCTTGCCCATTTTGGGGGGATTTTGGTTTTAGGACCCCGGGGCCCTATAGTTGGAATTGCGGGTTTGGGTAATGGATAGATGGAGATATTAAAAGGGTGTAATTTAAAAAGGAGGAGTGGCAGCATGCATGTAACGGGTTACTTTTTAAGACTGGGGTTTATGGGGGTTGGAAAAGGCTTAAAATTTTGATCTGGTTTTTGTGGCAAACATTTCCCTTTTCTTTTCCATGTTTTTGTTGAATTCTCGTTGTGTTTCATTACCCCCATTTTTTTCCTCTGTGGTTCTCTTTAAAGAAACTTAATATTTGTGCAAAGGGCCCCCAAAAGTTCAAATTTGTCCCCCCCTGTTTCGTTAGAACCATTTTAAGATCGCTGGGGGGCCAATGGACTATTAGTCAAACCCCCCCTAACAAAATATAAAGGGGGTTTGAAAATCCCCAAAGTCTCCCCTTCCCCCCAAAACTACTTGTTTCTTGTTATTCCCAAATGTTTTGTTCTCTGTGTTCCTTCATCATTTCCTTCCGGGGGTCTCCTCTTCATCTGAATAAAAGGGTCAGCTCTTTGAATCTTTCCTCATAACTCATCCCCTGGCCCAATCAGCCCAGTGTTTCGATGGGAGTCTTTCCGGGAAATATTTCATATTCGGCGTTTAATAAACCTTTATTTAAAAAGGGGAATACGGGTTCCGCGGAGGTAGTGTTAAAGAAGGTATAAAAAAAAAGGAAAAAATTTAAAAATAACGAACATGATTTTAATGAATTTTTTGTCTTAATAGTGTTGTTCCCCTATCTATATCTACACGGGAAAAGTGTGTTAAAGAAGGAAAAAAAACAAAAGGAAACATTTTGAAAATAACTAACATGATTGTCAAATTAATTGTTTTGTACTTTATATTCCGTATATATATAAATATATATATGAAAAAAACCACTTCCATGTGTGTGTTAAAGAAGAAAAAAAAAAACATTTTGAAAAATAAAAAATGATTGTAAAAATAATTGTTTTTGTATTTGGCGGGAGCGCAAAATTTTTCCGCTATGCATTAGAAAATGTACCCCACATCTGACTGCCCCCTTTTTTTCTGTTTTTTCAAGCTTGGGTTGCTGCTGTCATAATGGTTTTTAGTCTAATTTATATATATATATATATATATTTAAATAAAAATATATATATATATATATATACCCACATACATACCTTCATATTTATAAATATATAAAATGTTTTACATTAGATATCTTATAAGTACATATATATATATATACATATTATTACATCAACATACACAAATTTTTAACACACACCTTTTTTTGTGTCTTTTTTATTAAAATTAATATTTTTATATAATTAATATTTATATATATATATATATATATATAATACATACAAACATACACACAGGTATATATATTGTATATATATATTATGTTCTATATTTGTGTATAGCTTTGGGCACTGAGTGCAAGGGAAAAAAAAAAAATTTAGTCTTTATTATTTAAACGTAAAACATTAACTTTAAAATACATACATTGACACTACTGGAAAATTTTGGGGAAAAACCCTTTTAAAAAAATATAACCAAAGGTGGTAGACTGGAGCTAAAATAATGGATCATCTTTTGTTGTTTTTTAAAAACCCACGAAGCTGTTATGAAATTAATTTTTTATCTGAACCCAAAATTTTCCTCTGGGAAAATTTTTTAGGTTTTTACAAGTAATTAAAGAAAAATGTTTTGTTCTCAGTTTAAAAAGAAAGGCTTTGGTTTGGGATAAAATGAAAAAAATGTAAAGAGGAAAGTTGCATTTTTTTTTTTATATAGTATAGAGAGATGTGTTCTGGCGTTATGATCCCCTTTTTTGGGGATAGTCAGGTGGGTCTTGTGTAGACTGGTGAGCGCTCTGCCATTAATCGGCTGGGGCGACACTGTCGCCCTTTCCCACTGTCGTGTCTTCATAATCCGAGCTGAGGACCCTAATCTATACGCAAAAAGAAAGTGTGAATCCCCTTTAATATTATTTTGCCGGGTGTAGAAAGGGTCCTGTGTTTGCACTTGTCTGGCTATAGCTCGGGGAGGATGAAAAATTAAAAAAAGTGCTCACTTTGATTTAAGGCAGAAGCCAGTCAGCGCCTCAAATCCCACACAGCTATGCCTCCCGGCTGTTTGACTTTCTGGGAAGGGCCCCATTTTTGTACACACCCACAAATGAGACACCGGGTTTACCGGCAATGTCAGTAAAAATATACTCAGCCTCCCATCGGTTTTTAAAGGCTCTATGTTCAGAATCACCTTTTTCTTTGGCATGTTGGGCTAAGCTTGGCATAACTGTAGCATCATAAGCCAGACTTGATTAACGTGGTAAGTGTTTGACAAGGCAGCTAAAGGCTGGATTATGGGATCTTAGTTTATTGGTTACCAGGCTTCATATCCCGGCCTTTAATAACATAATACAGTATATAAAATGATCTCGGGCCGGATATAATTACAGCTCGGATGTGGCCCGTGGGCCTTGAGTTTGACTCATATGGACTAAAGAACTTGAAAGAAATTTTTTTTTGGAATGTGATCAGCTAAGTCAGATCAGTTGACGCCGCACTAACAAATCGAGCCCGTGCTATTGTGGTTTTGCTTGTGTGCTTCAGAGTTACCGTCCCTCGTTTCTTACTTTTTACCGTTCATCTAATGAATACACTGAGTATGGCTTTACCAAAAGGGGCGTTAGTATGCATTGTGGTACACTGCAGAGCTTATGCGTCTTTAGTAAAAAACAGCAGTGTCGATGGGGTTGTATGGATTGATTCTGAACGGACTGAGGAATGAAAGTGAATAAAAAAAACTAACCTTTACAAGGATCATAAATTGCCCCGGCTGTTATAGACTAAAATCAAATGTATGCTTTTATTCTAAAATAGTGAGACTAAAAAGCAGTTATCTTCTTCCAAAACAGAGGGCAGGATCGAACTCATAACTCTTGACTCACAAGGGGGGGCTGAGTCCATTGAACCAGGGAAAGGCAGTTACATAAAAGTGATGTCAATGTCGCATTTAAAGCGCTTTTTGTTTCTCAGTTATATTTTGAATAAAAAGGCAATTGTGTTATTCTTGTAAAAATGTTTCTTTGCTTTTTGGGACTTCGGCTTCATACACTATATAGTTTATGCCTACATTTTGTCATCTACTACTAGAATATAAAAACGTTTCTGTTTTATCAATGTGTTGAAAAGATTACTGTAGAAACGGAACAGACATGAAATCGGTGTTCCAAACAACGATCTATTATTTCCACTGTAAAACCCACTCACTCCCAGATACTCAATCAAGCTGAAGTTCGTGCACGTCCTAAATTGGTGGGGGATGGAATAGCGGGCTGCTCCTAGCTTCTCTTTATCAGCACATTTAGAAAACAAAGGGCGCTGGCGGAGAGGTGTGAAGGGATTTAGAAGCGTTTAAGGTGGGACGGAATTACAAAGTTTTTGAGGCTCTGGTAATTCTAGTTTTAAACCCGTGTGGTTTTTAAAACCTGTGCTCCCTAAATTCCATCAGTCGCCAAGTTGCCACCAGAGGAGCTAACACATTGGGATAAAGTCTATACAAACATTAAACAGGTCTACCACCATCACCTCACCTGGGCCCTTGACCATCGTTACTGTTTTTAATTCTGGCCTACATCCCAAAAAGGAAAACTGCCCTTAACAGCACAGGAAAGTTCAAACTTGCCAGATGGAGCTTCAGCAGCTGCAGGACTGTTTCAGTAGGACCAGCTGAGACATCTTTGAACACCCAGACCTTGAAGTGTTCAGGTGACGCGCTGTGTTTATATTAAGAACTGCACAGACATTGTCACAGTGGATAAATTATCTGGGTCTACCCCAATAAAGCCCTGGATGACCAGGGAAGCCCGGAGGCTGCTGAAAGAGAGGAACACTGCCTTCAGGTCTGGGACAAGGTCCTTTTAACAGCCATGTCAGCTTAAAGAGAGTCATCCAAGAGGCCAAGTTAGATTATAAAGGAAGATCGAGGAACACCTGCACAGCAACAATGGCAGGCAAGTGTGAAGGGTTTTCCCAGCTGTGGGAGGTGATTTATGCTGTCTGAGGAACTGAACCACTACTTTGCCCAGTTTAAAGTGGACCCACCAGAGACAGCCAGACCCCATCCAGAAACCAAGAAACGGCCCCATCTTCACAGTGGGGAGCACAAGGTGAGAGGCACATTGCGGCTGTAAACCCATGGAGGGCAGCTGGACCTGCGGCATCTCGAGATGTGTGCTAAAAGACTGTGCAGACCAACTGGCTGGGGTTTCCCAGGATATTCAACCAGTCTCTGTCTCAGTCCACTGTGCCATCCTGCCTGAAACCCTCTGTCATAGTGCTTCGGGCCCAAGAAACAGACCTTTCACCAGTCTTAATGACTACAGGCCAGTTGACTTCCCCCTGTGGTTATGAAGTGCTTTAAGAAGCTCATCAGGAACCACATCATGTCATTCATTCCTCCCATGCTTGATCCGCCAGTTTGCCTCCCAAAACCCAACAGGTCTATGGAGGCGCTGTGCACTGTTCTCCAAGCTGTTCTGTCCCATCTGGAGGAGCAGAGGAGTTTCCACGGCTGCTCTTCATGACTTCAGCTCTGCCTTTATACCATCTTCGCCAGACTGGTACCAAACTGTCAGCCCTTAGGACTTCCACACTCAACCTACCTTTGGTTCAAGGACTTCCTGGTGATCGCACTCAGAGAGTTAGAGTGGGTCCCTATATCTCCACACTATCACCCTCAACACTGGCTCCCACAGGGCTGTGTGCTGAGCCCCTGCTCTATACCTGCCACACTCATAATTGCATTCATGCCACCACAGTAACACCATCAAGTTGCTGACAATACCACGGTGTGGGGCCATCTCTGGGGGATGGAGTCCTACGGGGGATGAGGTGGGCGGCTGGAACGTGGTGTAGGAATAACAACTTGCTCCAAAATATAGCCAAGACCAAGGGTGATTGTGGACTTCATGAAGGGCAGACAACATCCAGCCACTCATCATCAATGGGACTGTGTGGGAGAGGGTCTCAACTTCAGCTTCTTGTAGTCACCATTAGGGAGGACTTGACCTGTAAACATACACTGCTGAGGTGGTGAAAAAGGGCCCCAAAAAGAGACTCTACTTCCTCAGGAAGAACAACATCCCTGAGAAACTGCTGGTGTCCTTTTCCCGCTGCACAGTAGAGATCATCCTGGTCTCTGTCTCTGTGCGTGGTTCTCCAGCTGCACAGTAGCACAGAGGAAAGAGCTCCACAGGGTCATTAAGGTCGTCCAGTGAATAGTCAGCTGTCCTCTCCCTCACTAGAAGAACTAAAATGTTCCTGTTGCCTCAGGAACATCAAGAAAATTTTCAGGACCCATCACACCCAGGACATCCATTTTTTTAACTCCCCCTTTCCCGGGCAGATGTTTCAGATCCTTAAAGACTAAGACAAATAGACTGAGAAACAGTTTCTATCCTTCCAGCCATCAACGCTGGAATCGCTATGGTAAAATCTGACCGAGTGCACCTTCAAAACCCAATACACCCCTAAGTTAACATTGGAATGGGGCAAGTACAATAGACATATGATGAATTAGAAAATTTTAGTTTTAACTTGGTAATTTTTTTATTTTTTATTTTATTTTTGCATAGGAAAAGTGCACCTAAATTTCGTTGTACAATGTCTCATTGCTACAATGACAATAAAGATTTTGAATGATTGATTGATTGATTGGATTGATTGATTGATTGATTGATTGATTGATTGATCATCTAAAAACTTAACCAGCTTGTTACTTCTATTCGCTGTCGTTTTGTAATATGGAGGGCCCCTCAGCACTCCGTTGAGACCTCATTCAACATTATCCACGAGCCTCCTTAATTTGGGGCTCACAATCTCTTCTGCCAAAGGTGCAACTAGCAACATGAGAGGACCAAAAAAAGGTATGCTAAAAAATAACAGGAGTCCAAACTGGAAGGCAAGAATCAAATTACTAAACCTAAAATGTAAGGTGGGAACCTCAGCAGAAACAAGGTACAGTACACGTTATTTTCTTTTTTGTCATGCAGGTGCATCTGTGATTCACCTCCAAGCCCACCTGAGACAGGCTGAGCCGGGGCACCTCGTGCTAAATTCTCCTCTTTTTCTTCTCTCCACAGTCCAACAAGATGGTCAGTTTCCTCATCTTTAAAACTCCAGCTGCCGGAAGGAGGACTTCAGTTTTGAACAGATTGTAATGTTGCAGCCAGAGAGAGAAATTCACATTAAACTCTTTCTTTCTTTTCTTTTTTTTCTTTTTTTTCTTTTCTTTCTTTCTTTCTTTCTTTCTTTCTGAGAGTATTTCCAAATCTTGGACCATACTGTTTCCTGGACCACAAGAGGGCGACCTGCCTGGATTCATGGGGCCACAGAGCTTTGGGAAATTCAACCCTATGGAGGACGTGGCCACCACCAGGGGGTGCCTGGACAGCTCCAGAACTGTGGTCTGCAGCACTCCACCAACCTGGGAAATGCTGATGGATGTTAAATGTGGGCACATGGAGTACTTTTGAAGGGCTATAAAAGGGCTGTCTCACTTCATTCTTTTAAAGCCGGGGGGTTGGGTGGAAAGAGGATAGGGCTCTTTTGGGAAAGTTGGAGGTTGTAAAATAAACATGTGTGTTTTTGGGGCATTCTCTGTCTGCTTGTCTATATCCGGGTATGAGATCTCCGCAAAGTAACCAGAAATTAATTAATATGACCACACCCCTAACCCCAAAACCTAACCCTTTATAATGAACTAAACAGAAAAGTCAAAGCGAAAAGGAAATGAGATAAACAAAAAAAAGAAATGTGACTCACTGACAACAAAAAATATTCGAGACAACATATATATATATTCATATAGATAGTATACAAATATAAATCAAACGCAACCATCCCATTCCCCAGTCCCTTTTAGATCATTTCCTTTTGGCTTTTGGTCCAACTGGGCTGGGGTTTCTTTTAAATCCAGCCCGGTAAAATATACCAATGACACATTTGCCCTCTACAGTTCAAGGGAGCTTTTTAAGGGGGGCTTGGGGACAAGTATTATCCTGGATGCCAAACTCGGCCTCACCCGGGTGTGATGGTGTTAATGACCCTCAATGGAAGATGCAAGCATCACAAATAAAAGGCAGCACCATCACACCGATGTCCTCCCCCGGTCAGCCAAGACTCATTTTTGTGTGCATCCCAAAATAATCTAGATAATGAGCATTTCTGCCTTTCGGATCGCTCCCTTCTATTCCTCTTTCCCAGCTCCTTTCCTCTCCTTTTCAAAATGCACTTTTCTTTATGAATCGGTTTAGCCTCTTCAACACTCCCCCAGTGCATTTATTCAAAGACCCACAGCGTGGTTTGGCCCCTGTTCCCTTAAAGAGATATCCTTAAAATACTTAATCCCCAGGACATATATTCTAAAGAACAAGGGGAGAAACAACACAAAATACAATAAGTAGAACCATTACAGTACTCCACAGGTGGTTCGGCATAAAGTGCCACGTTAATGACATCATAATGAGCGCAATCAAGCACGGCCTGTGTCAGGGGCAATGCCCTTTACCACCTAAGCCTAACCTGAAAAAATCAACTGACTCCCCAATAAAGAATAGCATGATGGTGCCTTCATTTAACTTAAGATAAGATTATGGTAAAAATCTACAAAATGGTGGCAAGTAATTCTTAACGTCATCCTGGGAAAATGGGCATGCTAATATGCTTTATTTTCATAGGGATATCTTTACCAGCCTCCAGAATTTTCAAAAATCCACCCAAGGTTTTCCTCCGGGTATTTGAGGATAATGCAGTGTGGGGTCTCCAAGAGTTGGCGTCTGTTGCATGTCCAAGACTCAGAGACCTACCTCTCCACCTTGACATCAAGAGCTCTGCTATGGTCCACGTCTTGTCCTAACCCTGAATGGTGAGTTGTTGTTTTTTTCCACCCTAAACTGGGACAATTTGTTCCTTGCTTTTAATTCTACTCTCTCCTTGTAACGATGTAAACAGGATTAGTTAATGAAGGACATGTGATGGATGTGTGATGGACATGTGGACTTTCCCATGTGGTTGTTTGCATTCATGGTCACCACCCACCAAGGTCATGACACATTACACTCTACTTACGTCAATTGTAGAACAGAGGGTTTCACTTCCTTTGCACTGGGTAGTCCCTTGATGTTGTCATTTACTCCAAATAGACTTTAGAGAATTCAGAGTTTTGGGAACCAAACGTAAGAATGTCAAAATCAGAGAAATGCAATAAAGAAGCACGCTAGCCTTCCCAGTCAAACTCTGCTAATGTACCAAACTGTATTACAATACAGGAGAATGGAGAATCCACTGCATCCACTGAACAGGATCATCTCCAGACGAGGAGGGCTTCAGTGAATTTCACCTTATGATTAAAAAACTATCTATCTATCTATCTTTTCTATCTATCTATCACTATCTATCTATCTATCTATCTATCCTATCTATCTATCTATCTATCTATCTAAAAAAGCAAAATGCAGAAAAGGGCCAAATCATTTAGCCCCATGAAAACTTCATCAAAGTCCCACTTGTGGGCATTTCTGTTCTTACTGTCACCTGTGGTCATGTGCTCTAGGATGTCATTGAAGAAGTCAGAATGCCGGTTGGATACAATGTCTAAATGAAGTGCTGTGGAGCTCTGTCACTACAATGGTTTGACGATGGACATGGCCCATTGGGAGCAGATTGAGACAGATTTGGGAGGCTTGGACCCCTATGGGATCCCTGGTCATTTCTGAAGAGTGCTTGGGGGTTTGAAATTGTGTGATCAGTCCGCTAAGACTCCAGAAAGATAACCAGCCTCATTTACTGCTATTAAAAAATTTATATTTGAGATTGAGTTAGGTGAGGAATTGGACAGTTGGGGCCACTTTGGGGGAGAGAAAAAAAACCTCAAAGAATAAGTGTCTGCATTCTCTTTGCCTTGATCTTTTGCACATTGGTTGGACTCTTCCTCTTACCCCAATGTCCAGTGCGCTGGGATATGTGATGAACGTTATGTCCAGAGCTGACTTGGCATAGGCAGCCTTTCATTTGACAAAGACCAGGACTCAACTCATTTGAGGCCACAGTACAGTAGTCAGTGGAGTTGGCAGGGCCAACTGGTCCATTTGCCTTGTTCTGTGGAGTTTGTCCACCATTGCTATGGTGTATGTGTGTGTGTGAGTATGGGAATTTGGCTGGGCACTCAATGGTACCTTGGCTGGGCTGTTTCAGTCTTCACCCAGCACTGCTGGGATGGTCTCAGTCCCCTGTGACCCTGCTTTTGGTCATTGTCTGTCTCCCCCATTCCCATTTCAGGGCATTTTGCTTAGAATTCACCCTTTTATGGATCTAAGTACACCTCACACATTGAGGGCCCCAACAGCCTATCCATTTTGTAAACTGGTTTTACACCCTAAAAGGTTAAAGGTACCCTAATGGTGTCCTTTTGGAATGCAGAGGACCAAAATTAACTGAATGACATGTTACTGGTGGCACATACATCAGATTTCAGGTCTCACCACGCTTGAATATCTTTAGGATGTGGAGGTAAAAGAAAAGGAAAAAATCAAAATGAACAGACAAAAAATGTGCAGACACTGACCAGCTTGTGCCATCGCACAAACCAAAGGGTACAAGACAAGAGTTTGAATTCACCCTACCATAACCACCCAGTGGCATTTTAGGTGACAAGTCAACTTCATGGGAAAAATTGGAGGAGTACAGGGAGAACTGACCACACTCCACCCACTGGAGCCCAGGCGTATAATGCTGCCCTTAGGCTGTCCCTGATGAAATGCCAAAGTGACAAGATAGGGGTCATGAGTTGACAAGATGTTCAATGCAGAAGGAGCATTTCACACAAAATGACACACAGGCTAAACTTCACGAAACAAATCACTAAAGACATGAAAGAAGGAGGGCGACAGTGCTGTCATGGCTGACCGTTACCTGTTACTGAGTTCACCGGGTTGCAGAGGCTTGTCGTGCAGCACTGGGCATTGACATTGGCACTGAGGACCCCAATGTTAAAGGACAAGGGGAATTGCAGATTCCTGGGTAGACAGCTTTGATAATACTGCGCTGGACCTGCCATCTGTAGAGAGAAAGAACAGTGCAGCAGCTTCAGTGTCAGGATATTTAGGTGATCAATGAGGCCATCTTTAAGTTCAACTAATAAAAACATAAAATGTAGCTTTGTCAAGCATTCACACGCATTAAGTCACAAACACAAAGACAAGTCGGGATTGCTGGTCACTTCAACGGAAGATGCACAGTCTTAGGAGAGCCAAGCAGGGTTATACAGGGTGAACCCGAGAAATGGAAACCATTAAAATACCAGAAAATGAAGAGGCTGCTTGGATCAGAGCCATGGCAGACACCTCCATGGGCTGAGAGCAAAGTCCAGCCACCAGGTTAAGCAGACATGTAATTTACAGCCAGAAGATGTCCCCTAATGTTGAACACACAGTGGCACTTTGCATAAAAGAACACAGATTAACAAAACCCTGAAGGAGCCGTGTGCCAGCACCACTTTACAACTTCATGGTGTCTACTAAAACTTTGCATGTTGTTGTCCATTGTACCTAAGTGCCGTTTTACAGTCACACTTTTACGTGGGAGCTTCAAAACAATCACATCATTAAATGAAGTATTCAACTTCATGAAGATGGCAGCAGTGACATCACTGGCCTGTTGTTGAGGTGGAGGAAGAATTTCAATCAAAAGAATCAGCAGGGTGGTGTGAAGTGACATGGGGGGGGCCTGGAGATTATTTTTTTTTTGGGGGACACCCTGATTATTCCCCTCTCTGGCTAAGGGGTGATTGATCTGCAGACAGTGGTCACCTTAATAATAATAATAATACATTTTATTTATATACAGCGCCTTTCCCATGCTTAGGAACCTTAGGGCCCTTAAGGTTCTCCGTGCAGTTCCAAAACCTAGTGATGGGACAATGGCAGGCAGGTTTTCCTGTAGTGTGCCTAGGCCCCTCTAATTCTGTAGTTCACATCCCTGAACCTGCTGAACTCTTCAATGACACCCCAATCTAGCACATGAACATGAAAAAGATTTGATCTTATTGATTAAAACACAAAACTGAAAAGTTAAGGAAGGCAATGCCAAAAAAAAAGACTGGAGATTCCTGTCTACTGTAACTGCTCCTCTGTAATGCAGTTAAAATATCAGTGATAAAGATGGCGATGGAGCGCCACGATGCAGAGTCAGGTTCTAGTTCAGCACAGTCATATCGGGGCTCAGATGTGTTTACTTTTTATTTAATCTTTTGTCGTTTTTTAAAATATCTTTTGTATTTCATTGTTTATTGAATCTTTTCTTTCTTTTTTGTATTTTTGTTTTTCTGGAATCTATGTTTCCCAATTATTTTATTTCTATCTCAGATTGGGGTTTTTGCCCTTGACTTTCTCTTAGCTTGGCAGTTGAACATTTGGAAGTTTCTGTTTTTGACCTCTTGTGTTTCTGGTTTTCAATCGGCTTTTTGAGGATTATATCTTTAGGTGGATCTTGAAATTTCTTGTTTTTTTTCAGTTTTTCCAAAGTATTTTTGTCAATAAATTGGCCTAAAGGCAAAGCCCAGACACCCTTCCCTTTTGTAAGCTGACAAACTGAAAGCCCTTCACTCTGTTTTCAAGATGTCTGCCTGATAATGAATCTTATTTAAGCAGTTCTATCAAAACTGCTCACGGACGCCTCCATGAAACTGTGTAAATTTTCCATTCCGACTACGTTTGTTCAGACCCTCCCTAGGGCAGGTATAAATATGTCCATTTTTTTTTTTTGAAATTTAGTAACCCACAAATTACTGTGAAAAATGAAGATATATATTTCTTCAAAATCATTGATATTTCCTTATTTTTATTTTAATTTTTATTCACTAAACATTTTGCTTACTGTTATCCTAAAAGGTTAACATTTCTAACAATTTTCTAGTGAAACCCATTAATTACTTAACAAGCATGATGTTTTGAGTAAGAAAAACATTTTGATTCAATTTTAATGGCGGCACACAAGGGTGCCATTTGTTCTTGTGGTTATACAGACCTCCTGTCCAGTATTTAGCCCATAACTTTATTATCAAGTTATTCATCTTAGCATTCTGGTCTCACATGTCTGTTTTGCTTACTTGATGCCTTCAATCAATTTATGACTTGCATCAGCTCATTTCCCTAGTGGGCCGGCCAGCCCAGGTCTGGTTCTTATTTATTGATCTCCAACTTTAAAGTGATGATGTGAACTCCAGAGGTGTGGACTCTGGGCTCAGTCCTGTCATAAATGCCCATTCCAACCACAGGGGCTGCAAGACTGCCACTGCCTGGGTGTTTGTAGGGCCGGACACATCATTTCACACCCCACATGACAAGTATTGGGCACATGCCAAGAGAGCACAAATGGGACCATTCCTGTTTAACAGATAAAACGGTGCTTGTTAAAAACATTTTCTTTTCCCCGCTCACCAATAAGTTGACCCACCCTCAAATCACAAGCCCCAAGCCCATCACACAAGCTGAATGTCAAAACTATTGTCACAGATCCATCACAGAAAAGAATGTTGTGACCAAGAGGTCTATTGGAGGAGTAGCAATGGCTAATGGAGGACAACCAACTTACATTTGAGTAATGAGTTCACTGCTGGATCTAAGCAAATGGAAACTCCTGAAAAGCAAGAAACCCTAAAAGTAAAGAAAGATAAAAACACACACAATGCAAGCAGACTCCACTCACCAAACCCAGCCCCTAAAGAACTAATAAAGTGCCAATCAAGAGACCCAACCTGTTCTTAATGGCTAATTGCTGAAAAAGGCCTCAAAATCAATTACTATCCACGATTTTCAGTGAAAACTCACAGGCGGTGGATGAAGTTTCAGATGGTGGGCTGAGCTGAACACAGGCCAGGGCTGTTGCTTGGCAGGTAGCAGATCAAAAGAATTTGATCCTGTCAAAAGCAAAGAGACTTCATTCAGGGTCTGAGGACACAAAGCACATTTCCCCTCTTCATCAGTTAACATTTTCTGAAGTTCATGGAGGAAGTTTATAACCTCCAGTAATCATAGGGACTGACAAGACGGGGGGCCCGAATCTAACAAATCGCTGGGACTGAAAATTCATCATGGAGTCCTAAAGTAGGTGAGCAAGTGCAGAGAAATCGGGGCATGCCATTTATAAAATTCTGCACACAGAGTCAATTTTAAGTTCTGAAAGAAAGTAGAGTGATGTCATTAGATAAAAGGGGCACCGGCTCAGCCAGGTTACCTACAAGTCAGTGTTTAACATGATCACGGTGAGTTAATGGAAGAAATGATGAAGTAAAAGATGGAGGTTACATGTCAGAGAAGTGTGCTAGTGATCTGTCAGCGGGGTCAGACGGGAGGTCTCGTTTTACTACTATTGGAATTCATGAAGAAGCAGACACATTGAGAAGTGCAGAGGAAATTGTTGAACCAGATTTATGGAAATAGAAGCTTGCTTAAAAAGTGGGAGCTGAAGGGCAGTGTGGAAATGAATGCAAGTTTATTTATAGGGAGACAACTTTAACGACAATTAGGCAAAGGGTCCTGTTGGGTCAGTGCCAGGCCGCTACTCTTCTTAAGAGATGTAAAAAAATCTGAAGATCATGTGATGAAGATACCAAACTAGGAGGAACAGAAATCAGTGAAACTAGAGGATTCTGGGAGAATCTGGCAAGATTGTGGAGATGAAGTTTAGCATAAGAAAATGAAGGAGTTAGAGACACAAAACACAAATATTAGGTTTAAATGCAAGGGTAGGTTTGAAGTTTGAAAAAACATCTTACATGAAAGACCTGGGAGCAAGTGGACTAGTTGTTAAGAAGGCTCAGTGGGGTCCGTTACTTAGTGCCCTTGACATGGGATGTACATTTCAGGCAGGTTATCCTTTAAAATTGCAAAGCACCAGTGAAGCCACACCCGAGTACTGGGCAGTTTTAGCCCATGTTACAAACAAAACACAAAAAATCCATGAGCACTAGCATTTAAAGAAAAAAATTTCAAAGGAAATCCTTATTCCTTTCCCAAAACTATATGAGTTTAGTGTGTTCTTATATTCAAGAACCTCCCCGGATACTTGGATTAATTTAACTTTTCAAATTGAGGTTTTTGTCTAATTGTATTTGCCTTTGACTTTTACTTTTGCTTCTGTTCAGGCCATGGTATTTGCTTTAACCTCATTTTGGCCTATTCCATTTTCTGACTTAGACTACATTTCAAGTCCAGGGCCTCATGTATAACGATGCGTAAGAACTTTTCCACGTTCAAATCACAATGTATAAACCTACACTTGCGTAAACCACGCACTTTTCCACGGTTCCTCATACCTTGTCGATAGCAAGTTCTCCGCTCGGTTTTGCAGACTGGCAGCACCCAGCTGACAAAGCAATGCTACTGTTCCTGTGTGGTTACCCTTATTTTTCCTGATGCGGCTTTATAAATACACTGAAACTAACTGCATATTGTTTATGTAGTGTAAGCATCTGATTGTAATTAACTTGTAACAATATAATGGTCCAGGGAACAGCCATAGATCCCAAATACCATAACTGCTTTAAGCGTTGTTACTCTCACTGCACCTTCTTCTTTCTTCTTCTTCTTCTTTCAGCTCCTCCCATTAGGAGTTCCACAGCGGATCATCTTTTTCCATATTACTCTCACTGCACCACTCGAGTATTTATATCACTGTATCTGAGTGTGAATCACAGCAGCAGCTGATCGGAAGAAATTATCGGTATACAGCTTTAAGCACTGCTGTCTCAGCCACTGCAAAACGTTTAAAGCCTATTCTTTCTAATACAGAGCTGATTGTGTGGTGATTGGGTATTTGGGAAAGAAAGGCAAGACTGCAGTGGTGGCTACGCAAAATATATTAAATATAAAACAGAAAGAGAAATAACAACACAGCTAAAAACGCAGCGAAAATTTCAGCAAAGTTAAATGCTTGTGTCATGAGCACGAGAGCGGCTATGTAGTGTCCGCAGCGGCGTGGCCATCCACCGTGCATAAGCTACCATATTGACATTGGCGGGTGAAGGAGCCACCGATTCTTCCTCTGCCCAGTGCCACCCACAAGCCTAGAGCAGCCCCTGAGTACTGCTGCAATAAATTATTACATCAAGTGAAACACATGTTTAATAACGTGCTTTAACTCCTATCATCATGAAAATGACATCCGTATCATCTCAGTATTTTAGTTATTCAGAGAGCTGTAATATCACGAATGTCATGGACTCTAGTGTCAGTTGGAGGAAGAGCGGTTAAAGCGTAGTGATTCACACACACAGAGCACATAGAAGATCAAATACAAAACAAAGCATTTAACATGCTACTTTAATTACGATGTGATTTGAGAAACTGGTTAAATAAACGATTTTAAGATGAAATTTATGATGTTCTACTTTAATGACAAAATAAACTACATGTGATTAAAAGTGGAAATGTCGAGATTGAAGTTGACATTTACGTGCTTTTTCCCACCGGTAGCCTTTTTTCTCTGTATCCCTAATAAACTTTCATATGACACTCAGGCGGTGGGCTACAACTCCCCTTTTCATGGCGACTTTGATATGTGACTTCTTTTTATTTCCGGCACTGTGCGATTTTGTGACGTGAGCTTTCAAGTTTCTCCAACACGCTATGTCACTCGATCAACTTCCTTTTGTTGATTATACTACGGTTTATTGAACAAATTGTATGTTTTCCTTTGCCTCCACTTCTATTGCTGAAATTTTAATATTTTCTCCGTGCTTTTCCCATTGTCTTTTCACAGAGGCTGAGATTCAGGGCGTTTATTGATTTGCATATTCAAAGGGCTAATTTTGGGAAGGTTGGGGCATTA